>NW_028318051.1:242500-507500 GCF_062004578.1 Staurois parvus
TTGAGTGACTTTGACCAGGGCCATCTAGGTCAGAGCAACTACAAAACTGCTGCTCTTGTGGAATGTTTCTGGTCTGCAGTGGTCAGGACCAACCAAAAGTGGTCCAAGGAAGGAAAACTGGCAAAGCAGTGACAGGGCCATGAGTGACCAAGGCTCATTGGTGCGCAAGGGGAGCAAAAACTGCCCAGTATCCTCTGATCCAATAGAAGAGCTACGTTAGCTCAAATTGCTGAATATTTATACACTATGATGCCAAAGTATTGGAATACCTGCCTTTATACACACATGAACTTTAATGGCATCCCAGTCTTAGTCCGAAGGGTTCAATATCAAGCTGACCCACCCTTTGCAGCTATAACAGCTTCAACTCTTCTGGGAAGGCCATCCACAAGGTTTAGGAGGGTGTCTATGGGAAGGTTTCACCATTCTTCGAGAAACGCATTTGTGAGGTCAGGCACTGATGTCGGGCAACAAGGTTTGGCTCAGTCTCCACTCTAATTCATCCCAAAGGTGTTCTATCGGGTTGAGGTCAGCACTCTCTGCAGGCCAGTCAAGTTCCTCCACCCCAAACTCGTTCATCCATGTCTTTATGGACCTTGCTTTTTGCCATGGTGCGCAGTCATGTTGGAACAGGAAGGGGCCATCTCCAAACTGTTCCCACAAAGTTGGGAGCATGAAATTGTCCAATATGTCTTGATATACTGATGCCTTTAGAGTTCCTTTCAATGGAACTAGGGGGCCAGGTCCAATCCCTAAAAAAACAATCCCACACCATAGTCCCCCCTCCACCAAACTTTATACTTGGCACAATGCAGTCAGGAAAATAACGTTCTCCTGGCAACCAACAAACCCAGACACACCAATCAGATTGCCAGACAGAGAAGCGTGATTGGTCACTCCAGAGAACACAATTACACTGCTCTAGAGTCCAGTGGTGGCATGCTTTACACCATTGCATCCGACGCTTTGCATTGCACTTGGTGATGTAAGGTTTGGATGCAGCTGCTCGGCCATGGAAACCCATTCCATGAAACTCTCTACACACTGTTGTTGTGCTAATCTGAAGGCCACACCAAGCTTGGAGGTCTTTAGCTATTGACTCTGCAGATAGTTGGTGACTTCTGTGCACTGTGCGCTCCAGCATGCGCTGACTCCATTCTGTCATTTTACGTGGCTTACTACTTGGTGGCTGAGTAGCTGTTGTTTCCAGTTGCTTCCACTTTGTTGTAATACCTCCAGGGGCGGACTAACCATTTGGAAACTCGGGCACTGCCCGAGGGCCTGGGGTCAGTAGGGGGCCCCATGAGATGCCCCTGGTACCTTTTTCATAGGCTTTTTTGAGTTTGGGAAAGGACACAGGGGCCCCATGATCCCCTATTGCTCGGGGGCCCCATGAGTTGTCAGTCCGCCCCTGAATACCACTAACAGTCGACCGTGGAATATTAATTAGCAAGGAAATGTCACAGATGGACATATTGCACGGGTGGCAACCTATTGCGGTACCATGCTTGAATTTACTGAGCTCCTGAGAGCGACCCATTCTCTCACAAATGTTTGTAGAAGCAGTCTGCATGCCTAGGTGCTTTATTTTATACACCTGTGGCCATGGAGGTGATTGGAACACCTGAGTCCAATGATTTGGAGGGCTGGCCCAATACTTTTAGCATTATAGTATATATATATATATATATATATATATATATATATATATATATACACTCCATCATTTATTTTGTTAGCCTGGATTTTACATAATACTAACTTTTGTTAGCTATTACTACCAACAATCATAGTATCATTATACATGTCTACATAAGATTCAAAATGTTCTTCATTAGTTAGCCCTGAAGAAGAGGGAGTCTTTTTCCCCTGAAACGTGTTGATGGTATCTGATGTTCTCAACAAGTAAATATTCTAAATAAATTTCAAGTGAGATGGAAGTTTGTACTACTCCTAACCACACATCCAGAAGCCATGGCCTTCTGGAATGTTTACATCCTATGGTTGAAATTTCCATTGTCACAATGGGTCCTCATGGACTTTTATGGTAAGACTTCTAAGACTGGAGATGCCCATAAAAAGTCCAATAGAAGTCTATGCAGACCCAGAAGGGAGAATAATATAGACAAATTTTCTGTTTTTGTTTTTTGGGTTTTTTTTTGTCAGATGCAGTTGAACAGTTGGGCTGCCTGAGCATTCCTGTTCATGACTGTGTAGGGGGGAGGATGACAAAGTGGAGAAGGCACATTCTCAGAGAGACAAATGCAATCAGACATAGACATAAGGACTGTCATCCAATCACATCAACGACTACTCAGCCTACGCTTATGACTAGCTTGAAAAAAATAAAAAATAAAACTGATTTACCGTCGGCAGACAAAGTGTTAATTAAGAGGCAGTGATAAACTGCAATTAGCTGCACGATTCCAATTATCAGAGCTGCACAGCAATTAGTTCCAGTGTGCTTGTTAGCTGTGCGGCAGGGTAATTACAATACATTGCAGTAATTACTTGTATCCACGCAGATTGCGATCAGTGGCCTGGAAATATGCGCACTGCATAAAACATGGCGTTGGCACAGCCTGCTGGTCCTGAAACTCCTTTTAGGTACTGTACGGCGGGCACCTAACTATTTACTTGTGGGCCTTGCTGGTGCTAAAATAGAAATTATTTTGCAAAATGCAATTACTAGGCAATTACTGCATCACAGTGGCTCCGCGCAGATCCCTTATCTAAAGCGGTTTCACCCAAGAAAAGCGAGTTGTTTTCCTACCGTAAACACAGTCATCGATAGGAGTTATTTTTATCAGTGCATGACATGCCTGCAAAACGGGAAGCTGCTAGGAAGCCTGTCTGTTGCTTTTTTTTTTTCGAAAAAAACAAACAAAAAAAAACACCTTTTTTGGGTTCTCAGCTGAGCAACAGAGTTACAATTTGCTGGTTATGGTGTTATAACTGCTTCCAGCTTTGCAGGGGCGTCCCTAGAGTTGGTGTCACCCGGTGCGGTAGCACTTGGTGACACCCCCTCCGTTGATCCCCACAGAATGGATCGGATCTGCAAATTGAGCATAATGGATCGGACTCTGATCCATTATGCTCAATCTGCAGATCCGATCCATTGTCGGATTGCTTTACAACTTACCTTTTCGTGGAGCGAGTCCGGTGTCACCCCGTATAGGTTGCATGCCAACGATCCTCGCAGGATGGTTTGGATCTGCGGACTGAGCATAATGGATCGGAGTCCGATCCATTATCCTCCCCAATCTGCAGATCCGATCCATCCTGCGGGGATCGTCGGCATGCAACCTATACGGGGTGACACCGGACTCGCTCCACGAAAAGGTAAGTTGTAAAGAAAGTTGATGATCGCCGCAGGATGGATCGGATCTGCGGATTAGGGTGCATAATGGATCAGAGTCCGATCCATTATTCTCAATCCACAGATCCGATCCATCCTGTGGCGATCATCAACTTTCTTTACAACTTACCTTTTCGTAGAGCGGGTCCGGTGTCACCCGATGCGGGCCGCACCCACCGCACCTGCCTCGAGACACCACTGCAGCTTTGATCAGAGCCTTCTTTGCAACTGCAGATTTGTAGCTTTGGTCTTAGTTCTCATGCACATTTTGATAATGCTGGTAATGTTAGCTGTGTAAAGTCTTGTTTTTTTTTTTTTTTTTCAGCTTTTTTTAGCATTTTTGCATTAGCGTGTAGCAGTGTTTTCCCGCGTTTTTCTGCATTTGCGTTTTTTTTTAGCTTTTTTTTTTTTTTACCAAACAAAAAACTATTTTTTTGGTACAAAAAAATGTTCAAAAACACCGGTTTGCTGCATTTTACCATGATTTACCGCATTTTACCGTGTTTTGCAGCGTAAGAGCGTTTTTACAGCTAAAAAACTCCTCTAGAAACCCACTAGTCCTGGGTTTTTTTTCTAGCCAAAAAACGTCCCGGCCAAAGAAAAGCTGATTACAGTCTATGATGGTATGGACACATAGGATAACATGCTGGAGGGTTTATTAGCTGTAGAAAAACAGCCACTGTAAAAAGTGCATGAGGACTTAAAGCGGCGTTCCACTCACTCTGTAAAAATATAAAAGTCAGCAGCTACAAAAACTGTAGCTGCTGACTTTTAAAAAACAGCTACTTACCTGTCCCTCGATCCCGCGTTGCCCCTGCCGCAGCCCGTTTCACCGGCCGTTCTGTATTCCAGGAGGACGGCATCTTCAGTGTGGGCACCCGGCTGTGACAGTTTCATAGCTGAATGCCCACTGCGCATGCGCAAGTAGCGCTGCTCTTCCTGAATGGCCCCGTAGTCTTCTGGGACCTGTCACGTGTCCCACAAGACTTTGGGGAGGGAGGGTAGGAGGACAACTGATGATCGCAGCGGAAGTGGGAGCGGGTACGTGTCAAATTCGGTTACCCGCTCCCCAAAGATGGCAATCCTTAATGGGGATCGGGGGACCAATCTTTAAAGCAGAACTTCCCCTTTTGGGTGGAACTCCGCTTTAAGCCCTGTGAGCTTGCTGAATGGTGGTGCTGGATTTAAAGGGGAACTAAAGTCCAAAATATTTACTTCTTCAACGGTCCAAGGTCCCTCGTCAGCACCAGCATCTTTTCCCCGGCTTCTTCGGAGTGCTGGGCTGCAGCCTTCTTTATTGGCCAGCACAGGATGATGTCACACATGCGCAGGAGTACAGTCATTCCAGCATGTTTCAAAATGTAAACTGAGCTGCGCATGCACAACTCAATGTACATTCTATGGAAGACTGGGTTCCTACATGACCTCTAGTTTCTCCCTATAATCCAAAAAAAATAATAATGAAAAAAAATCAGCTGAAAAGAGAAATGGTCAAATTATCCTTTGGGTGTCAGTTGACAGCCCCTTGTTTTATCATGGTCAAGTGATAGTTTATGTTTTTTGTTTTTTTTCAAGGTGTGCAAAGAAAAATCACACAAACACTTGCACGTAAATTCAAACTGTGTATAACAATTAAGTACTAACAGATAGAGATAACAAATGTAATAATATTGGAAAAATGTAACAAGAAACTTAGCTATGGATGCCTTTCACCAAGGAGTCCCGCCCGTTTTCTACGGCCTGGCAAATGATCAAACGAGACGTGTACCCTAGTGAGAGACTAGCTTATTCCAAAACTGACCTGATATCCATCTACCACTCAACACGCACTCTCCGCTCCTCACAAGACCTCCTACTCTCCAGTTCCCTGGTTTCCTCCTCCCATGACCGTCTCCAGGACTTCTCCAGGGCTTCCCCCATCCTCTAAACACGCTACCCCAATCCATCAGACTGTCATCTACCCTCCTCACCTTTAGGCGCACCCTGAAAACACATCTCTTCAGAGAAGCCTACCCAGCCTTCACCTAATTGCTGATCTCCTCCGCTCTTCCCACCACTCCATCCCCCACAGCTATTTCCTCCTGTACCACTCTCCCCTCCCTTCTAGATTGTAAGCTCCAAGGAGCAGGGCCCTCGAACCCCTCGTGTATCGCATTGTATTGTTATTATAGTCTCCCACTATAATGTACAGCGCTGAGCAAACTATTGGCGCTATATAAATACTGTATAATAATAATAATTTGGCCGTGGTATATACAGGATTAATTGTTGGATTGACCAGTCATAACACTTGGAGAGTGTGTGTGTGTGTATATGTGGATGTGTGTGTGTGTGTGTGTATGTACACAAACATACATCAAGAACTGATAGAGATACCATTAGCAGTTTGATAGATTCCATTAGCAATTCAATGATTGATTTCACCTGCTGGCAGCCTAGAACTGTTGTTTAACCACTTCTTGACCGTGTTATAGCCAAATGACGGCTACAGTGTGGTCGTCCAGGTCTGGGAGGGTGACATATGATGCAAACAGCGCTCTCTGTGATCGTTGTGTCTTTTGGACATGGTAAAAGGCCAATCACAGCTGCCTTATACCACGTGATCAGCTGCGATAACCTGCAATTGTCAAAGGAAACATCTACACTGATAATCAGGGCACTGATTATCAGTGCAGTCCCAAAAGTGCCCAACATTGCACATCAGTGCTGCCAATCTGTGCCCTTCAGGGCTGCCTATTAATGCCCATCAGTGCCCATCATTGTCACCTATCAGTGCCCATCAGTGCTGCATATCAGTTCAGCCTCATCAGTGCCTCCTCATTAATGCCCACCAGTGCTCATTGGTGCCACCACATCAGTACAGCCTATCAGTACTACCTATCATTGCTGCCACATCAGTGCCCATCAGTGCTGCCTATCAGTGCCCATCAGTGATGCCTATCAGTGCTAGCTATCAGTTCAGCCTCATCAATGCACATCAGTGAAGGAGAAAAATTACCTGTTTGCAAAAAATTTTAATAGAAACAAAGAAACTTTTTTTTTTCCAAACTTGGATAAAAATTTCATATGGGTGCAGTGTTGCATGACTGCACAATTGTCATTAAAAGTGCAACACTGCTGAAAGCTGGAAATTGGCCTGGGCAGGAAGGGGGTAAAAGTGTCCAGTAGGCAAGTGGTTAATGACCTCAGGATGAGGTCAGATCTAGATTTAAACTATACTTCTGAAAATTGAGTTTAAAGCTTCCTGATCCCTCCCATAATATTCAACTAGCATGCGCTCGCATCACAGTTGCCGTAGACTTTCGGGAGTGTGGACTGTGGATTTGTTTATCATATAATTTGATTTCATTATTTATATACACAATGTAGAAACTCATAGATAGCTAGCATTCTACTACATATACAATTTTATAAATATTCCCACATGGAAGAAATATATATCTGAAATATATTTTAAAAATATGCTTCCCAAATATATTGATATATATCTGAAATACTACAATTTTGGCCATATTCGATATATTTCAATAAATACAGTATATAAATATACTACAGTATATAAATATATATATTTATATACTGTATACTGTGTGCGTGTGTATGTATATATATATATATATATATATGTGTGTATATATATATATATATATATATATATATATATATACACACACACACACACACACACACACACACACACACTGTATATTGAAATATATGAAAAATATTTTTAAAAAGTTTCAAGTATACTGTACATCTTTAAAAATACAGATCTACATTTTTGGAATGCATTTACATATATATGTTAAAATTACTTTTTTATATGTTAAAAAAATCTGAAGAATATATTTAAAAAAATATATATTTGTAAAAATATTTTTCATATATTTTGTAATATATAAAAAACGCATTTCAACATGGTGTGTGTGTGTATTGAATATGGCCAAAATTGTAGTATTTCAAATATATTTTTCCTCCACTCTTCCTACCACCCCATCCCCCACAGCTATCTCCTCCTGTGCCACCACCCCCTCCCTCCTAGATTGTAAGCTCGAAAGATCAGGGCCCTCGATCCCCTCATGTTTTGCATTGTATTGGTATTGTTCTGTCACATGTTCTGTCCCCCTTTGTAATGTACAGCGCTGAGCGAACTATTGGTGCTTTATAAATACTATATAATAATAATAATAATAATATTTTTCGTCTATACAGGCTTTCTCTCTTCTTAAAGCTTTTTTACCTACCCATTTTTCATGGTTTTCCTTGTGTATCTGTTTTTAAACTGTTTATATGTTTTTTATTTGTCTAAAATTGTAATTTCACAAATAAAAAAAATTAACGCAGGGCACATCCATGACATTGGTTTTGCAGAGCATGCTGATTTTTCTATAGAGAGAGCACAGCGGTAGCTTTTTTTTTTTTTTTGAATGTCACAGAGAGACCCTGTCACCAACTTTAAAAAATTGCAAAAATAAAAAAAAAGGTATTTTAAATGCTTACTTGGAATGTTTGTTTTTCTTTTGCACAAACTATTTTTTATTCACTTGCAATGAGCCTCTGAACTTACTAGAAACATTGACTAACCAATTCTCTAGCACAGACTCTTACATCCCATTGCACATCTTAGCTCTCTCCTTTTCTGAGAATGTCTAATTACTCTCTTTGCATCATTTGCATGATAGTTGATAGAGTCTGTTGGGGCTGCTGACGTCACATCCAAGATGGCAGTGCCCAGCAGCAGTCTCAGGACCAGGGGCAGACTGACCATTTGGAAACTCGGGCACTGCCTGAGGGCCTGGGGTCAGTAGGGGGCCCCATGAGATGCTCCTGGTACCTTTTTTTTTTTCATAGGCTTTTTTGAGTTTGGGCAAGGACACAGGGGCCCCATGATCCCCTATTGCCTGGGGGGCCCCATGAGTTGTCAGTCCGCCCCTGGCGCCAGGACTTTTGGAAGTCTACTTATGGGAGAATGTTAATGCTAAAATCCAGACTTCCCTTCAGTCTTTGACAGTTGTACAGGGTCATGTATTACATTTTTTTGTTCTGATTTCAGTGCCTACTGTAAGCCTCTCTAGTATGCATTAAAAGCTGCTGCAAGTCATATAGAACTCATCTAATTTCCTGGCAGGAGGACATCCAGTGTCACCTTCTTCTCTCCTCCCCAGCCCTACTGTCCCTGTCCCACCCCTTTCATTCATTGGATTTCAGATCTTTCAGTCAAGGAGGCTCAGTATTACAATGTAGGGTGGTCTTCATGCAAGTACACTCTACCAAGGAACACCCACTCCTCAAATCCACACAACAAGGATTTTGTATATTTTGCATAACTCCTCCCAAGAGCCAGCCCACTGCTTGCATAGAGGCCGAGGGCTCTTGGGGGGAGTACTGAGGCAGGGTGATAGGATGTCATCAGAATGCTAAGTACAGCACCCTGCTGGCCCCTCCCACTAGTCATGATCTGTAGGCATTGCTTAGAGCAGGGGTCTCCAAACTTTTTAAACAAAGGGCCAGTTTACTGTTTTTCAGTCTTTGAGTGAGCCAGTCTGTTAGTGTGAGTAGAAAATGCCCTGGCATCGATGGGAATAAATTATACCCCATCACTGGTGTCAGGGGAAGGAATAATGCCCCATTGTTGGTGTCATTGGGAGAAATAGTGCCCCATTGTTGGTGTCAGTGGGAGAAATAGTGCCCCATTGTTGGTGTCAGTGGGAGAAATAGTGCCCCATTGTTGGTGTCAGTGGGAGAAATAGTGCCCCATTGTTGGTGTCAGTGGGAGAAATAGTGCCCCATTGTTGGTGTCAGTGGGAGAAATAGTGCCCCATTGTTGGTGTCAGTGGGAGAAATTGTGCCCCATTGTTGATGTCAGTGGGAGGAATAGTGCCCCCTCATTGGTATCATTGGCAGGAATAGTGCCCCATCATTGGTATCAGTGGGAAGAATAATGCCTCGTTGTTAATGTCAGTGGAAGGAATAGTGTTCTACTGTTGGTGTCAGTGTGAGAAATAGTGCCCCATCAGTGGTATTGGGGGAGGGAATAGTGCCCCATTACTTATATTGGGGGAAGGAAGAATGCCCCATCATTGGTGTCAGTGGAATTGTTCTCCCTTGTTGGTGTCATTGGGAGTAATAGTGCCCCAAGGGCCGAATATAGGCAGACAAAGGGCCACATTTGATCGGAAGGTTTGACCATTCTTCCTGAAGCGCATTTGTGAGGTCAGGCTTTTATGTCGGACGAGAAGGCCTGGCTTGCAGTCTCCACTCTAATTCATCTCAAAGGTGTTCTATCAGGTTGAGGTCAGGATTCTGTGCAGGCCAGTCAAGTTTCTCCACCCCAAACTCGCTCATCCATGTCTTTATGGACCTTGCTTTGTGCACTGGTGTGCAGTCATGTTGGAACAGGAAGGTGCCATCCCCAAACTATTCCCACAAAGTTGGGAGCATAAAATTGTCCAAAATGTCTTGGTATGCTGACGCCTTAAGAGTTCCCTTCACTGGAACTAGGGGGCCAAGCCCAACCCCTGAAAAACAACCCCACACCATAATCCCCCCTCCACCAAAATTTACACTTGGCACAATGCAGTCAGGCAAGTACTGTTCTCCTGGCAACCAACAAACGCAGACATGTCCATTGGATTGCCAGACAGAGAAGCGTGATTCGTCACTCCAGAGAACACATCTCCATTATAGAGTCCAGTGGCAGCGTGCTTTAAACCGCTGCATCCGATGCTTTGGATTGCACTTGGTGATGTAAGGCTTGGATGCAGCTGCTCGGTTATGGAAACCCATTCCATGAAGCTCTCTATGCACTGTTGTTGTGATAATCTGAAGGCCACATGAAGTTTGGAGGTCTTTAGCTATTGACTCTTCAGACAGTTGGTGACTTCTGCGTACTGTGCACTTCAGCATGCGCTGACCCCTCTCTGTCATGTGACGTGGCCTACCACTTGGTGGCTGAGTTGCTGTTGTTCCCAGTTGCTTCCACTTTGTTATAATCCCACTAACAGTTGACCGTGGAATATTTAGTAACAAGGAAATGTCACGGATGGACTTATTACACAGGTGACAACCTATCACGGGACCACGCTTGAATTCACTGAGCTCCTCAGAGCGACCCATTCTTTCACAAATGTTTGTAGAAGCAGTCTGCATGCCTAGGGGCTTGACTGTATACACCTGTGGCCATGGAGGTGATTGGAACCCCTGAACCCAATGATTTGGAGGGCTGGCCCAATACTTTTAGCAATATAGTATATTTATTTATTTAAAGGTACTTATATAGCGCTGTCAATTTATGCAGCGCTTTACACATATACTGAACATTCACATCAGTCCCTAACCCTCAAGGGGTGTACAATCTAAGGTCCCTAACTCACATTCATACATACACATATTAGGGCCAATTTAGACAGGATCCAATTAACCTACCAGCATGTCTTTGGAATGTGGGAGGAAAACAGAGCACCCGGAGGAAACCCACGCAGGCACAGGGAGAACATGCAAACTCCATGAAGGAGGTGTCCTGGTTGGGAATCAAACCCATGACCCATTTACTGCAAGTCAGATGTGCTAACCACAAAGCCACTGTGCCACCATATATAGTGCCCCATCATTGGTATCAGTGGGAGGAATGGTGCCCCATCATTGGTATCAGTGGGAGGAATGGTGCCCCATCATTGGTATCAGTGGGAGGAATGGTGCCCCATCATTGGTATCAGTGGCAGGAATAGTGCCCCATGATTGGTATCAGTGGGAAGAATAATGCCTCGTTGTTGGTGTCAGTGAGAGGAATTATGCCCCATTGTTGATGTCAGTGAAAGAAATAGTGTTCTACTGTTGGTGTCAGTGTGAGAAGTAGTGCCCCATCAGTGGTATTGGGGGAGGGAATAGTGCCCCATTACTTATATTGGGGGGAAGGAAGAATGCCCCATCATTGGTGTCAGTGGAAGTGTTCTCCCTTGTTGGTGTCATTGGGAGTATTAGTGCCCCAAGGGCTGTATATAGGCAGACAAAGGGCCACATTTGATCGGAAGGTTTGACCATTCTTCCTGAAGCGCAATATATATATATATATATATATATATATATATATATACTGATTTTAAACATCTTCCACCCAGATTGACCCTATGGCATTTATGACGACGTATGCGAGGGGCTCATCTAAACAGTCATTGTAATCTGTAAAGCCCCCCGGAATACGCTGGTGCTATAATAATGAATGAAATAAATAAATTCGGGTCTTCTGTGGCTTAGCCCCCTCGGAATCAAGCAATGGCGTTCTTAAATTGCCATGCCAGGTCTGGAGGAAAAGCAATGAAGTGCTGACAGATTGGCAGCTCCCGCGCTCCTGTAAGAAGCTGACCTTTCTGCAAAGGGAACTGTGTGAAGGAGATAAGAATATTTAACAGCAATTAATGTCATGTCAGATGGTGAGAAACAAGAGGCAGAGTCAGGCAGACAGAGCCCAGACTTCCCACCTGCACATACAATGAAAGAAAAAAAATGTCACCAAAGTACTATCTGCACCATCGCCTGGGGACACGGGAGAGGAGCGAGGCCTGTGCTTATGTAACGGCTGCAAACACAAAGTCCGGAGTTAGCATGCAGACAAGAGACTAGAGCAATCTCCGCAGGACGCAATCTACGAATTACTGGGGCTCACAATGTCCACTGCTCTCCGCGTGCCGCTGCCCATGTGGAACGATGGAATTTCACCCATCAGAAAGAGAATCAATAGCGCTAAGGCTAAGTTCACACCTATGCAGGTTGCGTTTGACCCATTTCTGCATTGCGTTTTGCACCTGCATTTTTTATGCATTTTGCGTTTTTTATTTTTGTTGTTGCTAAGCAGATTTAAAATGCAAAACGCATCAAAAATGCATAAAAAAATGGCAAAAACTCAACAAAAAATGCACTACATGCTTTTCTGCAGTGTTTCCATTTGAGTCTGAGTTTACAGTAGCAGTTTCTGTTCTATAGCCTTCAATGGAAACGCTGCAGCAAAGCATGTATTGCGTTTTGTAGTGTTTTTGCATTTTAAATCTTAATATATGGTGTTATAGTGGAGCTAAATTAATAATAAAGTGATATAGTGAATAGCACAACATTATTATTATTATACAGGATGTATATAGCGCCAACAGTTTGCTATTTAATATAATACAGTAACAATACAGTTCAATACAAGAGGGATTGGAGGTCCCTGCTCCTTGGAGCTTACAATCTAGGAGGGAGGGGCTAGTGGTACAAAAGGTAGTAACTGTGGGGGATGGACTGGTAGGAGGAGTAGAAGATTCCATTATTAGCTGAGGGCAGGATAGGCTTCCCTGAAGAGATAGGTTTTCAGAGATCGCCTAAAAGTGAGCAGAGTAGGGGATAGTCTGATAAATTGGGGTAGAGAGTTCCAGAGGATGGGGGAAGCTCTGGAAAAGTCCTGGAGACGAGCATGGGAGCAGGAGACAAGGGAGCTAGAGAGCAGGAGGTCGTGCAAGGAGCAGAAAGTACGGTTTGGGTGGTATTTGGAGACAAGATCGGTGATGTAATTTGGGGTGGAGTTATAAATGGCTTTATACGTTATTGTTAATGTTTTGAATTTTATCCGTTGGGCAATGGGAAGCCAGTGGAGGGATTGGCAGAGAGGGGTGGAGGACACTGAGTGGAGGCCAGTGGAGGGATTGGCAGAGAGGGGTGGAGGACACTGAATGGAAGCCAGTGGAGGGATTGGCAGAGAGGGGTGGAGGACACTGAGTGGAGGCCAGTGGAGGGATTGGCAGAGAGGGGTGGAGGACACTGAGTGGAGGTCAGTGGAAGGATTGGCAGAGAGGGGTGGAGGACACTGAAGGGAAGCCAGTGGAGGGATTGGCAGAGAGGGGTGGAGGACACTGAGTGGAGGCCAGTGGAGGGATTGGCAGAGAGGGGTGGAGGACACGGAGTGGAGGCCAGTGGAGGGATTGGCAGAGAGGGGTGGAGGACAATGAATGGAGGCCAGTGGAGGAATTGGCAGAGAGGGGTGGAGGACACTGAGTGGAGGCCAGTGGAGGGATTGGCAGAGAGGGGTGGAGGACACGGAGTGGAGGCCAGTGGAGGGATTGGCAGAGAGGGGTGGAGGACAATGAATGGAAGCCAGTGGAGGAATTGGCAGAGAGGGGTGGCAGATACAGAACGGTTAGTAAGGTGGATGAGACTGGCAGCAGCATTCATGATAGACTGAAGAGGGGATAGCCTGTGATTAGGTAGGCCAATGAGGAAGGAGTTACAATTGTCAAGGCGAGAGATAACCAGGGAGGGAATAAGTTGCTTAGTGATACAAAATGAATGTGAAACACTTTATTATTAATTTAGCGCCACTATAACACCGTATATATTATGAGTTGTGTGTTCATTTATTTATTACGGTTTATGTAAAGTGGCAGCTCTTCATTTGTTGATTATTTATTGATTACATTCAATGCAATTTAATAGGTATTGATAATTATCTCAATTTCATAATTTCATTATCACATTTATTACTTTGTATTTTAAATCTGCCTAGCAACAAGAAAAATAAAAAAAATACAAAAAAAAACCCAAAACACATAAAAACGCAGCAAAAACGCAAAACACAACACAAAATGCAATGCAGAAATGGCTCAAATGCAACCTACATAGGTGTGAGCCTAACCTTCATAAGTGAAAGCCATGGCAACCATTGCCCTGAACCTTAGGCTGGGTTCACACTGATGCGGTGCGAATTCCGCACCAAATCACAACCGCACCCTGTTTATGCGAACCGCTGCGACTGTGTACGTTAAGGTAACAACAGCCCGAAAGCAGTCAGCATAACGCAGAAATCAGATTGCATAGGTGTGAGTACTCATGCAGGGGCGGACTGACCATTTGGAAACTAGGGCGCTGCCCGAAGGCCCGGGGTCAGTATGGGGCCCCATGAGATGCCCCTGGTACCTTTTTCATAGGCTTTTTTGAGTTTGGGCAAGGACACAGGGGCCCCATGATCCCCTATTGCCCGGGGGCCCCATGAGTTCAGTCTGCCCCTGTACCCATGTGATCCGATTCTAGTGCGCACCAAAAAAAGGGTCCTGCACCTTTTTGGTGTGTGTGCGGTGCGATTTGAGCCATACAAAATGTATGGCTCAAAGCGCACTACACAGAATTCGCATGTGCTTTGTAGAGGAATGCGGTGCGGTTCCTGTGTGGATTACATGCGATATACCGCACCGCACAAGTGTGAACCCAGGCGCCATCTATGGAACCAAAAATGCAGCATTCAAAAAAGTCCCTGACCCTTTCCAAAAAAAACACACCGTGTGAAAACACTGAAATTTGAACGTGTCTCATAGGAAATCATGTTAAATGGACTGTACTGCGTTTCTGCAAAATGCAGCGGAAAACGCTTAGGTGTGAACCTGGGGTAATTGGAATCGTTCTGATGTCGTCTGCAAAGCTGAAAGCTTCAATCCTCCTTCAGACACAGGGGCGGACTGACCATTCAAGCACTCGGGCACTGCCCGAGGGCCCGAGGTCAGTAGGGGGCCCCATGAGATGGCCCTAGTACCTTTCATAGGCTTTTTTGGGTGTGGTTTGAGTGTGGGTGAGGACACAGGGGCCCCATGATCCCCTATTGCCCGGGGGCCCCATGAGTTCTCAGTCCGCCCCTGTTCAGACACATAAATGAGGGGAATTAAATCAAAAAGACGCACACACAGGAGAGGTAGACAGATGTGAATCTTATCTGGTCAGGTTCACACTGATGCGGTGCAGGAAATGCTGCGAATCCTGCGCATTTCTCACACTGCATTGCAGTCGCATGTTGTTCATGCGAACTGGTGTCAATGCTAAATTAATGACACCCCAAAACGCGGTGCGTTTGCTAGAAAAATGCGATGTATTTCATGTACAGGTAAAAAAAATGGTCCTGCACCTTTTTGGTGCAGATGCGATGTGATCTGAGCCATACAAAATGTATGGCTCAAATCGCACCGCACAGACATTGCACGTAGTTCACACATGAATGCGCTGTGATTCCTGTGCGAGTTCCATGCACTGTCCCGCATTGCATTAGTCTAGGTTCACACCTATGCGTTTTCCGCTTGCATTTTGCAGAAACGCACTACAGTCCCTGACCCTTTCCAAAAATCGCACTGGGTGAAAATGCTGAAATTTGAACGTGTCCCTTAGGAAATCATGTTAAATGGACTGTACTGTGTTTACTGATAAATACATGATTTCCTATGGGACACATTCACATCTCCGTGTTTTCACCCGCTGCGTTTTTTTGGAAAGGGTCAGGGACTTTTTTAAATGCAAAAGTTGCGTTTTTGATTCTATAGGCTTCCATGGAGATGCTGCAGAAAAGTATGTAGTGTGTTTTTGACATATTTGTGATGCATTTTGTGTTTTAATCTGCCCAGCAACAAGTAAAAAAAAAACTGCATCAAAAACGCACTGCAGAAACGGACTAAAAGCAAACTGCATAGGTGTGAACGTAGCCTGAACGTAGCCTGAAGCTAGCCTGGGTTCATTTTAGACTGAACCCAGTCTAAATCAAAAGATTTGTAATTCTGCACGGCCACTTTCATGATTCAAACCTCCCTGCCATACAGGGGGTGACACCCTTTTTTCTGGCGAAGTCAGGGCCGGTTCAAACTATAGAAACGCAGTCCGGACGTGTTCTAGTTGCGTTTCTGCATGCACGTTTTTGATGCATTTTTGGCACATTCTGGTGCATTTTTGATGTGTTCTAATGCGTTGTTATGCATTCCAGTTCATTTTTCTCCTCTCCTTTTCTTCAATTTAAATAGGGACATGTGCGTTCCAGTGCGTTTTGGTGAGTTTTTGATGTGTTTTACTGCGTTCCAGTACAGTTCTGTGCATAAAATATTTTATGTTCAACTTTTTTTTTTTTCTGCAACCGGAACGCACTGGAACTGCAAGCACTGATGTGAACTATGACACTGACCACCATATCACCTACTCTCTGTGCGTTTTGGATGCAGGAAAAAAGCAACTGAAACGCATGTAGTGTGAACTGGCCCTAAAACGTTTAGTTCACCTTCAACAAAAAACTGCCAATGCAGATAAGAGGCGTCTGTAGAAAAAAAAAAAGTCACCAGTACGTTGCTAAGTTTATCAATCTTTATAAACAGTCAGTAGGCAAAGCCAACGTATTTCAGGGTTTAGGGCTCCCCCTCAGGGGCGGACTGACAACTCATGGGGCCCCCGGGCAATAGGGGATCATGGGGCCCCTGTGTCCTCGCCCACACTCAAACCACACCCAAAAAAGCCTATGAAAGTCACCAGGGGTATCTCATGGGGCCCCCTATCAACCCCGGGCCCTTGGGCAGTGCCAGAGTGGCTAAATGGTCAGTCCGCCCCTGCACCCCCTTCATCAGGGCTGAGAAACAGGACAACACAAAATCATGTAAATCAGAATATCTGCAAAAATCTGTTCCGGAGTCTGATTGAGATAAATTTGGGTACTGATCTTAATTTTATGTAAAATACAATGATTTTTTATTTGTTTTGTATCTGTCCTGGGGTGTTAAAACCAAAAGCAAACATATTATATTGTATCTTACCATTTCTTAGATGTGGTGGCTGCATTCGTTTTCTTTTTTAGGCTTTCTTTCTTTAATTTCACCTGGTGATCTAGCCAGTAAGTCTGTTGAAAATGCGCAGATGTGAACATGTCCCATAGGAAATCATGTTAAATGGACTGTACTGCGTTTCTGCAAAACGCTGCGGAAAACCCTTAGGTAAATGCCCATCCATATCTCTGTTATTGTATGAAATGTAGAGGTCTACAGATCAGCCACTAGAGGCAGCGTAGCTTAGCTACTACAGTCACTCATCCTAATCGCCTAACAAGCAGTGCATTGATTTTAGTGAGTTGGCCGACTCTTGGGGGTTGATTTACCAAATCTAAAGAGAGCAAAATCTGGTGCAGCTCTGCATCAAAACCAATCTGCGTCCAGGTTTTATTGTCAAAGCTTAGTGATACTAAACCCAGGACCCTGCATTCACTATATCTGGTCTCCCCGGACCCTGCATTCACTATATCTGGTCTCCCCGGACCCTGCATTCACTATATCTGTTTTCCCTGGACCCTGCATTCACTATATCTGGTCTCCCCGGACCCTGCATTCACTATATCTGGTCTCCCCGGACCCTGCATTCACTATATCTGGTCTCCCCGGGCCCTGCATTCACTATATCTGGTCTCCCCGGGCCCTGCATTCACTATATCTGGTCTCCCCGGGCCCCGCATTCACTATATCTGGTCTCCCCGGGCCCCGCATTCACTATATCTGGTCTCCCCGGACCCCGCACTCACTATATCTGGTCTCCCCGGAGCCTGCACTCACTATATCTGGTCTCCCCGGAGCCTGCACTCACTATATCTGGTCTCCCCGGAGCCTGCATTCACTATATCTGGTCTCCCCGGACCCTGCATTTACTATATCTGGTCTCCCCGGACCCCGCATTCACTATATCTGGTCTCCCCGGACCCCGCATTCACTATATCTGGTCTCCCCGGACCCCGCATTCACTGTATCTGGTCTCCCCGGACCCCGCATTCACTGTATCTGGTCTCCCCGGACCCCGCATTCACTGTATCTGGTCTCCCCGGACCCCGCATTCACTGTATCTGGTCTCCCCGGACCCCGCATTCACTGTATCTGGTCTCCCCGGACCCTGCATTCACTGTATCTGGTCTCCCCGGACCCTGCATTCACTGTATCTGGTCTCCCCGGACCCTGCATTCACTGTATCTGGTCTCCCCGGACCCTGCATTCATTATATCTGGTCTCCCAGGACCCTGATCAGCAGTTAGAGCAGTCTTGTGGCTTCTATCAGTGTTCAGCAGAGCACTGGTAAAAACTTGTAGGAGGAGTTTTCTTTCTGCTCTAGGAGGATGCAGAACCCCTGACCTCTCTCTGGACAGTGCTTATTGACCCTGTGCTGATCACATGCACTCTCCCAAGAAAAAAAAAACCCTCTCTAGCAATACACACCAAACTGAGTATGTGCAGAATGGCTACTGGTTCAGTCTGTCTTATCAGGAGATAAGAGGGGGACATTTGAACAAGAGGAGGAGCAGAGAAGACAAGATCAAATGGCCTTTTTATACAATGCAGAGGATTAACCCCTTAGGTTCGACAGTGAGTATAACAAGCATGCTTTACTGCATATACAGACTGATTGTACTGTTGTGGATTTAGTAACACTTTAGGTGAACAAGTGGAAGCTGATTGGTTGCCATGCACAGCTGCACCAGATTTTGCGCTCTCTGGTTTTAGTAAATCTCCCCCATAGATTTGCATTGTAAAAAAAGAGCAGTAAAGCCCAACCACCGTGTAGCATTGAAGCGGCTGGCTGAATCTGTCCGCTCCGTGTACACAAATAATTACAAAGTATACAAAGAAACAAGATGTTCAAAGCATCCCACTCCAGCAAGGTGACAAACCTCCAGCTGATCCCTTTCCCAGGCCCAGATTCTTTTCAGCCCGGGTTCACACTGATGCGGTCTGGAATTTGCAGCGTTTTCTATGCGAATTCCTCACCGCATCAGAATCGCACCCCGTTCGTGTGAACTGCTGCGGGTGTGTATGTTAAGTTAATGACACCCTGAAAGCGGTCCACAAAACACGGTGCGATGTGCAGAATCGGATCGCATAGGTGTGAATACCCATGCGATCCGAATCCAGTGCGGACCCAAAAAAGGGTTCTACGTGTTTTTGGTGTGGGTGTGGTGCGATTAGAGCCATACAAAATGTATGGCTCCAATCGCACCGCACACAAATCGCATGTGATCTGAACAGGAATGCGGTGCAGTTCCTGCACAAATCACATGCGATATACGGCACCGCATATATGTGAACCCGGGCTCAGTGTGCGATAATGCAGACTGACTCACCAAAGAGATGGCTTTTCTCTTGTTTGGTTAACATCTAATACACAACATGCATGAAGAAGCCAAATTAGGTGTCATCATCACTTGAATATTTCACCCAGGACCTTGGTGTCCTGAGAGGGGGCGGGGCTTTACCTTATGGGGTACTTGTAGGCACTTTAAAGATGACGTCATCCCAACATTTCATATTCCTGATCTGTGCCTGCTGTGCCATGTACTGCCATGAAAAAATATCCTGTTCTCACTGCATTGCTTCCTACGGGTGATGTTCCTGCTGATCCCTCTGCTTTCCTATTAAAAACTGACCACGCTAGGCAGGAGAGCACAGTGTGGTCAGTTCTCTAGCTGTGCTGGGAACTCAGCCTGCTCTCCTCCAATGACAGGAATTCTGCTGACATGCCCCCCTTCTACACACACCCCCCCCACACACACACACTCTGCACAGCCATTCACTGGGAAGATCAGTGTTCTGCTGTTTCTCCTCCCTCAGCTCCTTATGCAGCTGAGAACAGTGTATGTGATCACTTATATAAAAAAAAAAAGGGAAAATTGTATTTATAATGTTTTTTTATATCTATACACAAATGTTTTGCCTTTCATTTCTATTTTAAACCCGATGGGTTGTCCTACAAGGTGAGGGTTCACATATACTTTAGTGTTGGAAATCCAAGATGGGTGAACATGAAGTGACGAGGTTGCAAATTTTGATTTACTTTACTGCTGCTCGGTTAGGCCCGGTTTACATCTATGTATTTTTCAGTAACACGCTACAGTCCATTTAACATGGTTTCCTATGGGACACATTTATATCGCTGTGTTTTTCAGCCGCTGCGTTTTGGAAAGGGTTTAGGGACTTTTACTAAATGCAACACAGTGCGTTTTTGGTTCAATAGACTTCAATGCAGGGAGTGCCGAAACACATGTAGTGCATTTTTGATGCAGTTTGCGGTTTGTTTGTTTTTTGCCAATAGGAAAGTATTGACTTTGATGCACCTTTGATGCAACATGGATGTGACTTTGAATAAGTGCAACTTCGATGCTACTTTGATGTAACTTTGGATGGGTGCAATTTTGATGTGACTTTTTTTTTTAGGAAAGAATGACAGTTTGTTTATGTAGTGCAACTTTGATGTGACTTTACACTCTCTGGCACTCAAGTAGCATCAAAGTTGCATCCATGTTGCACCCATCCAAAGTTGCAGCAAAGTCACATGGAAGTTGCACCCATCCAAAGTCGCATCAAAGTCACACCCACCCAGTCACATCAAAGTTGCACCCACCCAAAGTCACATCAAAGTCACACCCACCCAAAGTCACATCGAAGTCGCATCAAAGTCGCACCCACCCAAGGTCCCATCAAAGTCACACCCACCCAACGTCACATCAAAGTCACACCCATCCAAAGTCACATCAAAGTCGCACCCATCCAAAGTCACATCAAAGTCGCACCCATCCACAGTCACATCGAAGTCGCATCAAAGTCACACCCACCCAAAGTCACATCAAAGTCGCACCCATCCAAAGTCACATCAAAGTCGCACCCATCCAAAGTCACATCAAAGTCGCACCCATCCAAAGTCACATGAAAGTCACACCCACCCAAATTAACATGAAAGTCGCACCCATCCAAAGCCACATCAAAGTCACACCTACCCAAAGTCACATCAAAGTCGCACCCATCCACAGTCACATCAAAGTCACGCCCACCCAAAGTCACATCAAAGTCACACCCACACAGAGTCACTTCAAAGTCGCACCCACCCAAAGCTACATCAAAGTGACATCAAAGTGACATCCAAGCCAATACTTTTCTGTTGGCAAAAAAAACACAAAACACATAAAAAATTACGTTAAAAATATATCAAAAATGTGTTCAAAAACATAAAACGCACCACAAAATGTGCTGAAAAAATACATGAATGTCAACACGCAGAGGTGTGAACCTCGCCTTATAGAGGAAGATGACGGCCTGTCACAGCCTCCTCCCTGCGTTTACAGTATAAAAGAAGTAGTTAGCGCGTGTCAGACAAACAACCATCTTCTGATTGCTGGGAATGATCGCGGCTAAATGTCTGTGGGGGCTTCCAGATACGCTCAGTTGTCTTACAGGGCTGACATGAAACTAATGAAAAGAAGCTCAGACAAGCGATGATTGATCCATCACAAAACAAAAAAAACCCTTCTGTACCATTTACCATTCCGCGGTTCCTAGGGGATTGGCTTCAGAAGAAGACATCCGCATTTGTTTTGTTTAAACCAAAAAAAAACTTTCAATTGAAATTCTCTAAAATTATTTTGGGTGCATGCAAGGAAACGGTGTACAAACTCTTACCAGCAATTTTCCTAAGGCTCCATTCACACTTGTGTGACTTATCTTGCGACCAGGGGCTGACTGACAACTCATGGGCCCCCGGGCAATAGGGGATCATGGGGCCCCTGTGTCCTTGCCCAAACTCAAAAAAGCCTATGAAAAAGGTACCAGGGGCATCTCATGGGGCCCCCTACTGAACCCGGGCCCTCGGGCAGTGCACGAGTTTCCAAATGGTCAGTCCGCCCCTGCTTGTGATGCATCTGCTTTCCGCTTTCCCTCCGCCTTAAGTAAAACTACTGCTACAGGGAGGCAGGGCTTCGCAAAATCACATATATAAATGTGTTTTGCATTTCCGGGTAGGGGGCACGCTTGCACGCACCACCCTACTCGCGCCACTGTTGGCGACTAGGGATGTCAATCACCAGGCCCCAGCCGGAGATTCCCCGCCAACACCCAACAATCGTCAAGGAAAGCTGACAGGGGAGAGACCTATGTGTAAACAACTCAAGTCTCTCTCCTGCCAGCAAGGACATGCTGCTTTGTATTGCTCTGCACAGCACAGAAATACAAAGCAGCATGTCTCCCTAGTAAAACACTCACAGCACATAATGTTAAAAAGCACACAGTTAACCCTTTGATTGCCTCAGGTATTAATTCCTTCCTGCCCAGTGTCATTAGTACAGTGTCAGTGATTTTTATTAGCACTGATCACTGTATTAGTGTCATTGGGCTGTCAGTGGCAGTTAGTCAGTTCCCACCCAGTGTCAGAATGCCCGCAGTCCCTCTATAAGTCACTGATCGCCGCCATTACTAGTATAAAAAAAATAATAAAAATTCCAGTATATACACCACCATTTGTAGATGTTATAACGTTCACGTAACCCAATTAATATACACTGGACGTTTTTACAGCGGCTGTTTTTGGCTTTTGACGTTTTTTTTCTACAGCCAATCAACCCCCAGCATGTTATCCTAGGTGTCCGTGCACAAATAGACTGGAATCAGCTTTTTTTGGAAGGAAAAAAAAAACAGAACTAGTGGGTTTCTAGAGGAGTTTTTTAGCTGTAAAACGCGGCAAACCAGTGCTTTTGGATTTTTTTTGAGTAAAAAAATTTTTGGGGGGGGGGGGTAAAAAAAGAAAATAAAAAACGCACTGCGAAACTAATTTAGAAAAATGCCACTAAACACTAATGCAAAAATGCTAAAAAACTTTTTAACGTGACTTTACACCGCTAACGTTACCAGCTTTATTAAAACTCCCCGTGTGAAAGTATCCTAAATCTACTCTCAGCCACATTCTTGGCCTAATCTATCTAACCCTGGAAAGAAAGAAATCGCTATACCTACCTGTTCTGTAGCCGCTTCGGTCCGGTCTCCAGTGATGCCCCCTGTGTGCAGGAGAAAGCTGGGAAATGCCTGGGAAGTGACGTCACTTATAGAGCAACTATGGGGCTTCCTTGTTGGCTGCCTCTCCTACATATTGAAGTCACTGCCGGCTGCTCAGCATGCGATTTTTTTTTTTTCTTTACATGGCTAGAATTACCATTTATTCTGACACTCTGCCTAACACATGACAGGGAGAGAATACCCGTAAATAATAAAAATGCAGGTAATTCCTGTAAGGTAAGGCTACACTATTACTGGTACTGATCACTCATTGTGTTCATTCGGGAAAGGAAGGATGTGATGTATTTACCGGAACCTTTCCCCACTCTCCATCCTGAAAGATCTTACTGTCTGCTTGCAGCTGCTGAAAGGAGAGGAAGGCAGCTGGCAGCACCGTGGGAGTGAGCACACAACGGGGGCCTGGGCAGCAGGGGGGGGGGGGCAATTACTGGAACCGATCCCTTGTATGGCTCTCTCTGCAGCAGCTGAAAGCCAGCGGGAAGGAGAGGAGAAGAAGCCAACTTTCAGCTGCTGGAAAGAGAGGAAGGTAGCTGGCAGCACAGTGGGGGTGAGCACACAACGGGGGCCTGGGCAGCAGGGGGGGCAATTACTGGAACCGATCCCTTGTATGGCTCTCTCTGCAGCAGCTGAAAGCCAGCGGGAGGGAGAGGAGAAGAAGCCAACTTTCAGCTGCTAGAAAGAGAGGAAGGCAGCTGGCAGCACCATGGGGGTGAGCACACAATGGGGCCTGGGCAGCAGGGGGGGCAATTACTGGAACCGATCCTTTGTATGGCTCTCTCTGCAGCAGCTGAAAGCCAGCGGGAGAGAGAGGAGACAAAGCCAACTTTCAGCTGCGGCAAAGAGTCATACAGTGGATCAGTTCCAGTAATTACCCCCTCCCATCATACCAATCACCCTCCCTGCCTACATCCAATTCACCCAGCTGCCTGGACCCCCCTGCCGGCCTGGGCCCCATACTTGAGGACTGGTGGTACCCCCTTATCCACAGCCCCTTGTATCAGGATGTATGTTTCATCCAGTCCAACCATATATTTATGTGCACAAGCATACAGGCAGTCAAAAGACTTGGATTTGAGAAGATCAATCTTCAGTAATGACTTTGTGAGTGATTATTGGAACAGATGGAATCACTTAGCAAATAAACGGAGTAAGCGCATTTTTCCTAACTCCTAACTGGCTGACTATCCCATCATTAGACAGACCGGTATTATACTCACAGTACTTCACTATTGCATATATCTAGAAAACCTGTCTTAGAGCTGAGCTGCTGGAGTTTGCAAAGTCTTGCAAAGAGCTTATTGAATATACCAATGTAGTGACGCGCACATCCAATAATGCAGTGCTTCTTTTTCTTAAAGCTAAACATCATTTAGATATAAACAGGGTGGATACAAATCAATGATTTTTTTTATTTAAATCGGATTTTTTGGATTTAAATCGGATTTTTTGGATTTAAATCGGATTTTTTGGATTTAAATCGGATTTTTTTGTATAAAATGCTTTTTGAGGAAAATATATTACCATACAAAGGTTATTCCATCATGAAATAAAGATTAGTTTTTTAATTATGTAGAATAAGGCTGTATATGTTTAATTTTTTTGGTAAATAAATTCCATGAATCCATTCACAATGTCATGCTCTTCCAGAGGTTTTTGTAAGATTATTGGGCAGTTTCTCTGCCTACAAGATATTATCACAGATGCTCGGTTTACTTTTGCAGTTCTCAAAACTGAATTTGACTCAGCGGAGATCACATGCCTCTTCTTCACAGCAAAAATGTTATAACATGAACAGAGTTAAGAAAAAGACCTTCATCCTAACTTCTACAAACCTATGAATACAGAATCAACCCCTTCACTGCTAAGTTTCAAGAAGTTCAGTGAATAGAATAGAAACAATATTTTTCTGATTGTTTGGAGTGGAATAGATCTGCACAAGAAGAAAGTGAAACTAAGTGTGAGGAGGAAGGGGCTGACAGTCTAAGTTTCTTAAAATATATATATTTTGTTTAGCCAAATTAGTTACCAAACATGGATGTTTAAGCAAATCACATATGCTGGAATGTTATTGTTTCAGTTGAATAAATCTATTAAATGGTTATTATTAAGGTAATGATTATTTTTCTCCTTCCTAAGTACAACAGAAAAGTTGTCCAAATATGAATGATTAACCTATTAAACTGGGGATAAAAAAACTAATATGAAAAGTTGTTATTCTAAAAATCTTCATCTACTTGCATATTAAAGTTATACCAGCAAGAATTAGTCTTTATGTAGAAAACTAGGATTTAAATCAAGCCTTACTGACTAGTGATTTAAATCGTGATTTAAATTGTGATTTAAATCAGTTTGATTTAAATCAAATCCACCCTGGATATAAAAGATACAAACTAATGTAGTTATGTGTTTAACCAATTGCCCTCCAGAGGATTTACCCCCCTTCCTGACCAGGCCATTTTTTGCAATACAGCGCTGCGTTATTTTAACTGACAATTGCGCGGTCATGCAACACTGTACATAAATGAAATGTATGTCCTTTTTTCCCACAAATAGAGCTTTCTTTCGGTGGTATTTGATCCCCTCTGCAATTTTAATTTTTTTGCACTATAAATAAAAAAAGACCAACAATTTTATATATTGAAATTTGTTTTGAAATATACTGAATACGGCCAAAATTGTAGTATTTCAAATATATGTCAATATATTTGGGAAGAATATTTTTGGTACATAACTGCAGCAGAGAAATAAAAGGTCTTCTGCCCTGCTAGTTTGTTCTTTGTGATCGAACTTTGCATACCTCAAAACTGGACAGAAATATAAAATCAGTTGTCAGGTAAATATCTCTGTATATGTATTTCATCTGTGGATTCAGCTGTTTGCCTGGAAATCAGTTTTAAAAATCCCCTGTATGTACTTTTGGTGCCTCCCCAAGTGTGAATAGAACTTTTTTTTCAATAAATCCAATAAAATGGGAAAAGATAAAAAGATGGATGTGTATAAAATTCCCCCTGATCTCAGAATTCCCTACTGGAAGGACCCATGAAATGGTAATGACTTGACTGCCTTGCCAGGTTGGGCCGAGGGGTAGGCAGAGGAGGCTCCTGCATCAGTCTATATTAGTTCAGGAGCTGAGCTTTTTTAAGTCACATCAGTCCAACTGTGGTTAAAGGCATGACAGGTCACATTTATTAAAAAACATAAAAAGTCCAAACAAAGTTGCCCATGCAGGGGTGAGTCTCCAGTCAAACAGATAACAGAAAAATGTTAGTCCACCTGGCTCTCTTGTGAGCCTCACCCCTGCTGTTAGTATTGGTCCCACAGACCCAGCTCTCTGGCTGTCCAGGCTCAATCAGCCTCTTTGCTGTAGCACCACTCCTGGCCTCTAGATAGGGGCTCTTCTGAAACCCGGGGCTCTGTCACTCTGAGATTACAGAACCTCACCAGTCCCCTAGACTCACTAGTTGCCTCAGCTCTCTCAGTCCTGCAGACTGCTCTATATGTAGAGCACCCCCTAAGGAGCCACTAACAAACTCTTCCACTGGCTCGAAGAAACAGTCTAGGGGTCTTGTTTTTGGTTTTATTGGAACATAGAACTCAGATGGGGATAAGAGGATCATGGGATACCCCAATGACTGAAAAACTTGATGATTTGAAGACTATTTATCAAACTTACTGAACTTCCCAAAAAGAATGTCCCATTGAATTTATGCTGATGGTAACTATGACTTCTGCCAGGGGCCAAAAGCTGCACCCAGTTGCTGACTTTCCAGCACTGGGGTCATTTACACACACAGCCACAGGATCATTGGTTGTCTCCTTTCGACATCCACCAGGCTCTTCAAAGTGAGGGAGATGCAGGTTCACATCACTAGCTGGACTCTTTCACACCAACTTACTCCTGGCTCTCTTCAGTGAGCTTCTCCACACCCAACTTGATTCCAGGACTGAAGCTTGCAAACAGGCCCCCAGCAAAGCCTAGCTGGGACCTCGATGTTTTCCCAATGGCTCCTTCTAGTATTCCTAGCCCCAGGGGTCTACTTCAGCAGGACTGAACCCAGGAACGCTGCTGCTTCCTCAGGGCTCAAACTATTTATAGTCTTTCCAACCACCTACTGGGCATGCCCACCCTGTTCTTCCCCCCACTATAATTCTAGAATCTTCTAGAATACAGGGAAAAGTAATCAGAGCAGCAGCCTGTAAGATACAGAGGAGTCCTAATCAACCTCTGCTCCACAGAGGGGCTAGCTGAATTTACCTACCAGCGTACACTACGCTAGGAGGGTGCTACATATATATATATATATATATATATATATATATATATATATATACACACATATACACACTGCCTAACACAAATGTGATTTTCCTCTGAAACTGTAAGTCTTTCACAAACTCTGATACTGTTAAGGCTCTGCAGTTCGTTGCGCATTACTTTTAAATGGCCCCTTAATACACTAAGACCATGCAACTCCAAGACATGTGTTGCAGTGTACCATGACACACGGTAACGCACTGTTGTGCATTGTGATGTGCTGGATCAGAAAAAAATGATTGCATGTCTGTTATTAGGCCCCATGTACACGGGACACTTCTGAATGATGGAAACTGACTACTGAAAAACGTAGGTAAAAAAAGTCTGTTTAGCCACGTTTGCATAACACGTTTATGTGCGTTTATGTGCGTATGCATTTAAAAGTGTTTTTAAAGATAAGCACAGGAGAACCTCCCAAATGCCCAGAATGCACTGAAAAGTGGTAAATTATTAACTATTTCAGACTGTTTCAGAGAAATACAGAGAGTAGAAGCAGACACAGCAGTATGTGTTGAGATTAGCTTAGGCATGAGTTGCTCATTAACATTTCTTTTGTTTCCAAGGGTGGGAAGGTGTCTGGTGGAGGGAGTCATTAAGGTCACCTGGCAGGGGGTCTGTATGAGGAATTTGAGGTGTGAATGATCATTAACATATCTTTTGTTTCCAAGGGTGGGAGAGGTCTGAGGTGTGAATTGGTCATTACAATGTGGGACAAGCTTGGTAGGAGCATCCTGTGTTCAGTGTTTTGTCCATCTGAGTAACTTGAAAACACTTTACATGCATTTTTCATGGTGACAAAAAGGCTCTGGACAGCATCGGGAACTGGAAGAGTTCAAAAAATGTTGCAAACGCTTATAAACGCGATTTTCCGCATTTAGCTGCGTATACAAGCGTTTTGCGTTTGAAACGCTGATAAAATCGACTGCTGAACGCAAGTTTGCTGCATTCAAAAAAACGACTGTAAACTCAAATGCCTGTAAACGACTGTAAACAAAGATGTGTACATGAACACATAGGAAAACATTAGGGAGAGTTCAGGGGCTGCCGAAAAAAACGCTGAACAGCTCCTAAACGTGCATTTATCAGCTGCAGT
Organism: Staurois parvus; assembly: GCF_062004578.1. Lineage (NCBI taxonomy): Eukaryota > Metazoa > Chordata > Amphibia > Anura > Ranidae > Staurois > Staurois parvus. The sequence goes on from NW_028318051.1 coordinate 270,895, forward strand.
GTACATGAGCTCTTAGCCCCTTCTTCTGCATTGGCAGCCCATTCAAAATAAATGGACTGTCGTAGTGTAATGCATGTTAACACATGAGACAACAACACGCATTAACACATGTAGGTTATTGTAACACACAAGAAATGAGAGATCTGAATGGCCCTCAGCAGCACAATTGAAATGAGGCGTTCCCAATACTGTATCAATATCTCCCATAGAATTCTACATGGCAAGCCTAAACACTGCTTAGTGGTCTATCAGCTTAAACACTGTGAACAGAATATATTTGCACATTTTTGCAATAGCTTCTCTGGGATTTATCTGAAAATGGTGATATTTGTAATTAAGGGTTGCTGGGATAGCGTTTAACATGTCATTTTGGGCGGGTCGCACTTTTGGACCTTCGCCTTGAACCCTAGAGGACATAGTCCGGGCACAGCCGTTTTGCACTTCAGATATTTCCTTCTCCTTTTTGTATTGCTCTTCTATGCCAGATCTTTGGGGAAGTTGATTAATGGGCCAAGCAAGTGATTACTCTGGGGATTAATTAGCGTTTGCGTTTGTTGATTGAGCGCTAGACCCAGCTGGTCCTCAGCCATTTCCGGCTCATCCATCTTCTAGCCGTGTGATGTGTTAGCAGAGTGGAGGAAGATCCCTCTTCATAGTGCATGATTATCTGAGGCTGCAAGTGTCAGGCCACCCTTATCTATAACTGCTGGTCAATATCCATCACTCTTTACCGCTACTGCAGACCGATCGTGCCAGGGCGCTGCTGCTCCGACTAATGGAAGCAGTTAAAGAGCATTTACACCTTTCCAACAAATGTGATATTGTGAGGCAGGTCAGCAAAATCATCCAGTTTGAACATAGTATGCATTACTTACCTTGTTTCCTTTATGCTGATATAGACTTTCAACATATCCATGATATCCATTGGTAAGATTTCCTTTAGGCCTTATGCACACAGGGCTTTCTTGCAGCCACTTTTAGGGGCATCAGGCGTTTTTTTTTTTACTGCTTTCAAATGGCCCTGCATGTTATCCTATGTATCCATGCACACATAAGGGGTCATTTACCAAAACTGGAGAGCGCAACATCGGGTGCAGCTTTGCAGAGAAACTAATCAGCTTCCAGGTTTAATTGCCGAAGCTTAATTGAACAAGCGGAAGTTAGAAGCTGATTGGCTACCATGCACAGCTGCACCTGATTCCGAGTTCTCCAGTTTTAGTACATTAACCCCATAGACCAGGGGTGTCAAACTGGTGGCCCCCCAGCTGCTGTGAAACTACAAGTCCCATCATGCCTCTGCCTTTGGGAGTCATGCTTGTAACGGTCAATCTTGCAATGCCTCATGGGACTTGTAGTTTGGCAACAGCTGGAAGGCCACCAGTTTGACACCCGTGCCATAGCCTTTTAGAAGCTTTTAGTAGCAGTAGCGTTTATCAGCAGGAGAAAAATCCAGGGTCAGTGCGTCCAGGAGCAGCAGCGTATTGGCAGAAAAACACTTGATGCATGTAAACGCAGCTAAACGCGAGTACACCCAGCTAAATGCATGTTAATGCTAGGTGGTTTTAGCGCTTGAGTGTTAATTAATTTCAATGTGTAGAATAAATGATTATTCTGGCCAATGAAATGAATTAACCCCCAAGCACTTGCCGCATGTAAACGTGCCTAAACTCTTGTAAAAATGTTAGACACTTTGACAAGCGTCAGGCATTTTTTCTGCCAAAACTTTGCTGCTAAGAGGAGAAGCATTTTTAAAATATGTCCTATGTGCATGAGGCTTTATGGTCATGGGGAAACAGTATACAAGCAAAATCCTGAGCCCATGTGGTTATCAGTAGATAGATCTGTATACAAATCACCCATGTACATAAGTGATCAATGTAAAAGGTGCACTCTAGTATTCCCTGCAACAGTAAATTTGAACAGCTATGCATGGGTTAAAAAAATAATAGCAGTATACTCATCTTCAATCCATCTCATCTTCTGGTTGAATTACGACCAGTGTTATCCAACCCACTTCCTGTGGACCCCGGCTGTCATGAACCCACCCCCTTGGGGAACGTCATCATGCAACCTGGATCCCAGTACATCTGGACTGAGCAGCACTCACATTTCACACAAGAAGAATGATTGGTGATGTCGCCAGACTAGCCTGAAGATTGCTGAAAAAAGAGCATACAGTATAGTGGGTTTTTTTTAAAGATCTAAAGGGGCTTCATAGGAATGGAGTAAGGTGGAGTCCTGCTTTAGATCCAGTTTTGCACACAGTCATGAGACTAGCTGGGTCCTTCTTTTTTTGCTTCAGCATCACTGGCAGGCAGTCCTCACTTCTGGACATAGTGATGTGTGAGGGTCATCCTATGCAGCTTTCCACTGTTAGCCCAAGCTACGTGATGATTCACCACCAGGGGGTGTGTCCATGACAGTCTAGGGCAGTGGTTCTCAACCTGTGGGTCGTGACCCCTTTGGGGGTCGAACGACCTTTTCACAGGGGTCACCTAAGACCATCTGGGAAAACACATATTTCCGATGTGTAGAGAGCAGCTACTGTGTAGAAAGCAGCTACTGTGTTGAAAGCAGCAGTATTGGAGGTAAAACGACACTTCATGAATTATAATTACTGGGTAAATAATTTTATGGTTGGAGGTCACCACAACATGAGGAACTGTATTAAAGGGTCACGGAATTAAGAAGGTTGAGAACCACTGGTCTAGGGTCACAGGAAGTGGTAGAAGAACACAGGATGTCATGCAACCAGAAAGCAATAAGATAGCTAATACCTATTCAAATGATGTTCAGATTATGTCTCCGCCCCCATACTAAATGCTACATGTTATATCACTATGGCAAAACATATCAGACATCTGTTTTTATTCATATATTTGCATGGCATTCAAAAATGATATGTCCTGTGTATTTAACAGTTTTGCTTATTGTATTTGCATTTGTGCTCATCAGTAATTTAAATAAACTTCAAATTGCTTTTTAGATACAAAAATTCTGGCAGGAAAAGAAATAGAAGTGCAACGGGAATTAAAATCTACCTTATACGGTGCCCCCCCCCCCTGCACTTCAAGGGTTAAATACTTGTTATGCCTAGGGATAAAGGAACGGGCAGTATTACTTACCGTCTCCCACTCTGGCAGGCTCCAGCACTGTCTTCTTTTCCTGGAAGCTCTGATGTGTAGGCACCCTGGCACAGTTATCATGTACAATGTAGGGCTATTAACCCTGCATACACATAGATGAGGCAGGAGTGTGACCAGGACCGGAAGAAAAGACTGAGAGGGTCCATTCACACCACTGGAGAGACCCTGCGGGAGCAAGGTGTAAGGAAAATATTACACCGTATTCATGTTCCCCTAAACTTAACCAGCATTTAACCCTTCCAAAGCAGGGGGGCTACTGCAAGGGTATTTTTGTGTTGTGACCAGGATTGGTATTTAAATCATCATTTTGGTTTAAGGAATCTTCTCCTGGTGCCCCAAAGGTCAAACTACATAAAAAATTATGAGCCTGAGATTCCCTTTTCATTCAATTTGAAGCCTGAAATAGGAGCTGTAAAGTCAGGATGTTCAAAGTCCAATCCTGACCTGATGTCTTCTTTAGAAAAAAATATTGTATTAGTACAAAATGTGCTGTGCTACTAATCCAAATACAAATTGTGAAATTTCCCAAATGTTCAAATAATAAAAGGTGGAAATGATGAATCAATCTTCAAAACATCACATCCAAAGTGCTCCAATTATACCAAGAAGAGACTTAAATGGCCATGCCCCGTATGAAGTCAGGTGGGACGAAACGCGTAAAGCATGTTGACGTCATCACTTTTTTACCAGAAGTGAGGTGAAATTGCAATGTTTGCTGGAGTTGTGACTTTCTATACAACACTCTTTACTTGAAATGCTAGTGAGTGTTTTTTTATTTCTGTAATTCCTTTATTTATCCAGAAGTTGCATGGTACAATATATGCAAGAATGAAGCATTGAAGAGTGCAAAGATAGCCAAATATCAGTATCAATAGCTAGACAACAGAGTCTACTTAACATTGTGTATTTTAATCTATTCCTAGTAAGGTAACTTGTGGATTTCACTCCATGTGAAACTTGTGGTTTCTTTTCTGGGTATTTACTTGCACACCGATCTTTAAGCTGGTGAGAGCTTTTGTGGTTCTTCCTGGTGGGATCAATACCCAAAGAGGGGATTATTTGGATATGGATGCAGTTGTCCATTATGGAGTATTTATGGAGCGTGATGTGACTCTTTATAATGTAAGGGCCATATCCATCTGGTAAGCAGATGTAAGCCTCTTCTTGATGGTGGTGGAACACTTCAGATGCGATTGTTTTTAAGACTGATTCATCATTTTCACCTTTTTATTATTTGAAGATTTGAGAAAAATCATAATTTATTAATTTATTTGGTTGTATTTGGATTCGTAGCGCAACACATTTTGTACTAATATTTACTGTTGTGAAAAATATTTCATAGTATGTTAGCGGCTTTTTTAATTGTTTTTGGTTTGTTAATAGAAATTTTTTTCTACTAGCACAGTAACCACTGTACTGTTATAGCTTGATTTAAATAATCATTTATGCTGGCCTTTGAGCACTTGCTGTTCGAGTTATACAAACATCAGAAGGCCACAGTTTTACTGCAACCATTGTCTTTTCAAAAATATTTAACTTGTTTTGTTTTGATAGATGAAAATCTCATCTATCAAAATAATTGAAATTTGTATATGTTTTTCAGTGAGCCCCATGTGTTTTGAAATGATTAAAAACACTTGAAATTTATAAGGTTAATTGCTTGAAAGTATGCTGAGTATGAGTTGTTTATTGTAGATTATGAAAGAGATCGATAACCCAGCAGTTTCTAACACTTCTCCAGTCTCAGGTGGCTAGACCTCTGCGTTTCATTGTCAGCCAACTAGGTTTGCCTCAAATACTTCTCGGCATGGGACTGTTGGGTTAGGTTTAGGTATTATACACTCCTCCCAGTACAAATCTGCCTCCCCCCCACTGAAATCCCCCCAGCACAAATATTTGCCCCCCCCAGCTGAAATTCTCTCTTCCTCCATATGCCCCAGAGCAAATCCCGCCCCCCAAAATTTCCCCTGGCAAAAATCATCCCTACTAGTAAAAATCCCCCACCCCCCAAAAAAAAAATTCCCCTCCTAGCAAAAATCCATTCCCTCCCCAGCTGAAATTCTCTCTGCCTCCATATGCCCAAGAGCAAATCCCGCCCCCCCTTCCAAATCCTCCCTCCTAGCTCAAATTCCCCTCCCCCCATACACCACATCTAGCACACCTCCCCAAATTTCCCCTCCTAGAACAATCCTTACCCCATGCCACCCCCCAAATTCCCCCTCCCAACACAAATTCCTCCCCCCACACACCTCACATGATACCACAGGGCCCAGGGCAGCCGCCCCTCCTGCCCACCCCTTTTCCCTTTTCTTGGCCCTGGGTAGGAGAGCAGTCAGTGACATCTTGTTTCTTGAGACCCCGAGAACACTTTAACATTTGCAGTAAACCACATATAGATGTACTAGATCAGGGGTGTAAAACTGGCGGCCCTTCACCTGTTGTGAAACTACAAGTCCCATCATGCCTTTGGGAGTCATGCTTGTAACTGTCAATCTTGCAATGCCTGATGGGACTTGTAGTTTGGCAACAGCTAGAGGGCCGCCAGTTTGACACCTGTGGACTAGATGGAAGGTTTTACTTTTGCCTACAGTTCATCTTTGGATGATTCTCTTGAACCTGTCAGAATAACCTATACAGATAGATAGACGTAGCTAACCTCTTATTACAGGCTAGTAATTTAATAAATATTCTGCTATTAAACAACTGGGGAAAATGTCCTTTGGAGCAAACTAAAATGATGCATTCCTTTCCTGATAAAAGCCTCTTCACCCTTCATAAACAATTCAAGCTTTGGACAAGGTAATCTCCTTGCTTTACTCTGGAGACATTACATTTTGTTGTCATACAAAGAAAACTGTCATCATAATGTCCCATTCATTTTCACATTACATCAGGACCCTGTTTTAGGAAAGGAGCCATTCCTTTCTATCAAGGTAATTACAGGCTGTGGTTCTCTCTGCATAACATTCTTTGGGTTTGAAAAACCTATTCCCTAAACCTGTTCATATAGAGCTGGGTAATAATTGGCATTCGGATGGCAATATATGAAGCGTAAAACCTAACAGGAAACCATAGACCATTATATTGCTTGTATATTATTTTGAAGCCTAATGCCAGCCAAATTCTTATATTAGTTTTTGACAGCATAGAAGAAGTTAGAACCCATTCACACGTGTTGCAGTTATGTGCAGAATGAATGGCACCCCAATGAACATAAGCAGTACAGCAAATTGTGGAAAAGAGGAAAAAAGGGAGCACTCTCCTTGTGCATTACCATGATAAAAAAGAATTTATTGAGAGTGACAAAAGTGTATGCTCACAAACCAAGAGTCATAAAAAAAAGCTAGAAAAAAGCTAGAAAGCAATGTAAAAGTCCCAGCAAGTGGTGGTCTTGCGACAGGGTGTGCTAACGCGTTTCGGGAGACGAGCTTCCTTCCTCAGAGTTCTGGTCTTTCCATCTAGTGAGTTCTCTGTGTTGGTGGTGGTGGCTTACTGGAGTATAGCACGAAAGTACACGGTTGTGTCTTTGAAGATTGCACAGAACCACTTTGCATGATATTAATTGCACGACACTTTATTGAAGCCGCACAGTGGCATAAAAATATTTTTTTATGTGGACACTCTTTATTTTTTATTTTTTCATTTATTGTTTTCATATCACAAAAGAGTTTTTAGTGTCGCTACCTGTACACTAATTTGAATTCAGTTGTGGAAAACAAGGCCCTAGAGGAACTTGGAAATAACAGTCAGCACCAGGGGCGGACTGACAACTCATGGGGCCCCCGGGCAATAGGGGATCATGGGGCCCGTGTGTCCTTGCCCACACTCAAAAAAGCCTATGAAAAAGGTACCAGGGGCATCTCATGGGGCCCCCTACTGACCCCAGGCCCTCGGGTGGTGCCTGAGTTTCCAAATGGTCAGTCCGCCCCTGGTCAGCACTCAACGCCTATCAGCAGATGCAACAGCAAATACAATTTTGAGAAATAAAATAGGCGATGCAAGTGGGATGCTGCCCCTATATATACACTATATTGCCAAAAGTATTGGGACGCCTGCCTTTACACGCACATGAACTTTAATGTCATCCCAGTCTTAGTCCGTAGGGTTCAATATTGAGTTGGCCCCGCCCTTTGCAGCTATAACAGCTTCAACTCTTCTGGGAAGGCTGTCCACAAGGTTTAGGAGGGTGTCTATGGGAAGGTTGGACCATTCTTCCAGAAGCACATTTGTCAGGTCAGGCACTGATGTTGGACGAGAAGACCTGGCTCGCAGTCTCCACTCTAATTCATACCAAAGGTGTTCTATGGGGTTGAGGTCAGGACTCTGTGCAGGCCAGTCAAGTTCCTCCACCCCAAACTCGCTCATCCATGTCTTTATGGACCTTGCTTTGTGCACTGGTGTGCAGTCGTGTTGGAACAGGAAGGGGCCATCCCCAAAATGTTCCCACAAAGTTGGGAGCTTGAAATTGTCCAAAATGTCTTGGGATGCTGACGCCTTAAGAGTTTCTTTTACTGGAACTAGGGGGCCAAGCCCAACCCCCGAAAAACAACCCCACATCATAATCCCCCCTCCACCAAACTTTACACTTGGCACAATGCAGTCAGGCAAGTATTGTTCTCCTGGCAACCGCAAATCCAGACACATCCATCGGATTGCCAGACAGAGAAGCGTGATGTGTCACTCCATAGAACATGTCTCCATTGCTCTAGAGTCCAGTGGCGGTGTGCTTTACACCACTGCATCTGACTCTTTGCAATGCACTTGGTGATGTAAGGCTTGGATGCAGCTGCTCAGCCAAGGAAATCCATTTCATGAAGTTCTCTACACACATTGTTGTGCTAATCTAAAGGTCACATGAAGTTTGGAGGTCTTTAGCTATTGACTCTGCAGACAGTTGCCGACTTCTGCGCACTGTGCGCTTCAGCATGTGCTGACCCCGCTCTGTCATTTTATGTGGCCTACCACTTGGTGGCTGAGTTGCTGTTGTTCCCAGTTGTTTCCACTTTGTTATAATCCCACTAACAGTTGAGCGTGGAATATTTAGTAGCCAGGAAATGTCACGGATGGACTTATTACACAGGTCACAACCTATCACGGTACCACGCTTGAATTCATGAAGCTCCTGAGAGCGACCCATTCTTTCACAAATGTTTGTAGAAGCAGTCTGCATGCCTAGGGGCTTGATTGTATACACCTGTGGCCATGGAGGGATTGGAAGACCTCAATCCAATGATTTGGAGGAGAGGCCCAATACTTTTGGCAATATTGTGTATCATTGACTACATCTCAAAAAAAGGAAAAGAGGTAGCAAAGGAAGAGACAGAAAGGGGAAGGAAAGAAAGGCTTGGATGCTCGTGAAAGACATTTTTGGAATCGATGAGCAAATAAAGCAGGAAATATGGAATTGGCACAATGCCTGTATATTATCATACTGTGAGCAGTTCTGTTATGGCACTTCATTGGCACAGTGCAGATTTGCAGAACACAATTCAGTCTCAATGATGGGAGATTCTCCAGAGACATCATTGCTTATGGCAGGAAATAGATTCCTTTTGTTTTTCCATAGCTTCTTGTGGTTATGTATATTCATACAATACTCAGCTCCTCGGGCTCAGCAAATCTCAACTAGTTTGATTGCCAAGTGACTTTCAGGCTTTTTAAAGTGCCCATTTGTCAATTATAAAATGTTTACATATTGCTCGTTGCTACAAGAGTTTGTCAGCAGTTCTTCACAGCTGACTTCGAATTGGTGGCCAAACGCATCAAGGCAATTTTTAAGCTCGACTCCAGCTAAATCTTTAGTTTTAGGGCCCATTCACACCCTGTTTTTGCAGTAAAGTGTGTTTAAAGCAGAACTAAACTCTCTCATTCAACATGAACTATTTTTAATCCCTATGCTGCTAGCTTTAGTAAATAGGAGTGTATATTATATTTTCTTTTTTTTTTTTTTTTTTTTACATTTCTTCAGTTACTTCCTGGTTTTTGGCCTAGGCCCGATTATATCATCCAATTAGTCTTAGCGAGCTTCTTTTTTTTTTTTTTTTGCTTTCATCTGGAAGATAGGAGGAGGGGCATTCTCAACTAAGTACACCCTCCTGCCTGCATGCCTGAACTAAGGGTAGATGGATTTCAGGAAGTAAATACTACATAAATGATCTGCCCTTAGGCCTGGTGCATTTTTTAGTGCTTTTTGCGTTTTGCAGAAACTCACTATAGTCCATTTTCCATGGTTTCCTATGGGACATGTTCACATCCATGTGTTTTCAGCCGCTGCATTTTTGGATAAGGTCAAGGACTTTTTTACCTGCAGCAGATTACAACTCGCATAGGTGTGAACCAGGCCTAACTTAAGATGGCCCTGGCTAGAAATGCTATTGGATGGGGGGGGGGCAGTGTTTTTAAAGTGATTTCTCAGCAAAATAAAGCAAGTATACATGGATGGATGGGGGAGTTTGCTTTGAATATTACAATTGAATTACATAGCCTTTTCACTTTGTGGTGTTCAGATACGTCCCAATTTACAGGCATAACAACGCAAATATGTGAACTATCTACGTACTTTGGTGGGCTGCCATGAGAAAAATACTGTGCACATGTTATACCCTTCATTATGATGAATGGGAAGCCAATTCAAAATGAAATGGATGCAACTGCATTATCACCATGCAAGTTATCATGCAAAATACCGCATGGTAGGGCACCGCAGCATGCCAAAGTAGGCTATAAAAAGTTGGAATTCCCTTCTTTTTTTTTTAAACTGTGCTATTACAGTAGGACATTCGGTGGAATTACACCTTCAAACCAACTGACCTAATTTGCAGCATGTCCAACTTTTTCTTTTTTAGGTTCATATAAATTCATATGCATTCGCACGCTGCCTATGTTTGGGGTAATGTACCTGCAGGGATGTCGAATTGGGAGCAACGGCTGCTATTGCATCCCACTTGACATGAATGGGACTGCCTGCATGGGGATGCATGGAACACTTGCCTTTGCATGGGTGTACGCTATAGTATGCCCCTGTGAACGATGCCTTATAGTTCCTGGCCGGGCTTTGAAGTGTATGTACAGTCATTTTTTTTTTATGTTTTGGATAGACTAAAGCAGGGAACTCCAAAATTTTCAGCTTGAGGGCCTCGTTATATATTTTACAAATACTCACCAGCCAAAAAAGCTTTAGAAATAAATGGATAAATTTAATTAAACAAATAAGTTTTACTTTGAGATTTTTTTTTAATCAGCATGATATGACTCGGAACAACAGAGAAAGAACTTAAAGAAAGTAAAAGAAAGCAAATATGTTCCAAATAAACTTGATCCAGATTTCTAAATGATTGTCCCAGTCAAAGTCCCCTCTTATATCAGGGTCACCATTAGAGTCCCACCTTACATTGGGGTCCCCATTAGAGTTCTCCTTTTTTATTATTATGGTTATTATTATTATTATACAGTATTTATATAGCGCCAAAGGTTTTGCTCAGCGCTGTACAGTAGCAAGGGGGACAGAACATGAGACAAAACAGTAACAGTACAATACACGAGGGGTTCGAGGGCCCTGCTCTTTCAAGCTCACAATCTTTACATCACAGTCCACCCTTACATCAGGGTCCCCATCAGAGTCCCCCCTTACATCAGGGTCCACTCTTAAATCAGGGTCCCTATTCCAGTCTTCCCTCATGCCCCGTAAATCAGAGTCTACCCTTACACACTTACAGCATGCAAAAGGTAATAATAATAAACCATGTGCTCAGTGTAATAGAAACATATAACTGCACACTACAACATCAAAATACCTAAATATATATATATATATATATATGTATACTGTACATATGCAAAAACTAGGTGCACTAATATAAACCAGTGTTCTAGCATTAATGTGAAAATAAATGTGTTTTCCAAAATGTAACATACAGTAAAGTGCAACACAATATATAGATAGTCCAAGATTTTCTAAGTCAATCCACCGTGAAGACATATATGACACCTTCAACCCAAGTGATAGTGCACACCCGAGTGCTTCAGTGCCGTATCCTGGAATGAAAGATCTCTGAAGGTGTCATATACATCTTATATCATATATATCTTCATGGTGGATTAACGTGTAGAAACTTGGACTAACTACATATCATTTTGAACATGTTAATTTTTGGAATACATTTACAGCATGGCTGTGAGATCTCTGTGAAAGGCCACTGACCAGGGGCGGACTGACAACTCATGGGGCCCCCAGGCAATAGGGGATCATGGAGCCCTTGTGTTCTTGCCCAAACTCAAAAAAGCCTATGAAAAAGGTACCAGGGGCATCTCATGGGGCCCCCTACTGACCCCGAGCCCTCGGGCAGTGCCCGAGTTTCCAAATGGTCAGTCTGCCCCTGCCACTGACCCTAGCTATTGGACACATAAAATCTAGCAGCAGGCCATAGTTAAAACTCATGTTTCTTTTTTGTCATCTGTCTATATGTAGGGGAGATTTCCCTTCACTTCCTGCCCTGTAGACACTTAACAAGAAGTGAGAAAAATCTCTCCCAAGTGAGTAGAAACCTTTTCCTCTACAGCTGTCCCTGCAAAAAGTGTCCCTATTGCAAGATTTCCTCTCTGTTACTGCTCTGGTGACAATTCATACTATATAATGTTGGATTTCCCATCATTTTTCATCCCAGTGACATTGGTGATCAGGAAAATCAGAGAAGGTGGACCGCCCCAACACAGCAATAGCCTCCCGACAGGGTCTCTAGGCCCTCATTGCTCTACCCATTGCTAAAAAAAAAAAGTTTTGGCTTAACCCTTTCCTGCCCATCCTGCATTCTTTTAAAGAGTTTTGAAGGTATGGGGGAGGGGCAGTAAGAATCAATGCTCATGTGACTACTGTGATTGGCTTGTAGACAAACAAACAAAAAGGACCACTCTAATGCTCCTATCACTGATATCAGCCAACATGATTGACTGACACTAGGGCCAAACGCGTCTGGTGGATCTCTCTTGCTGGTAGAGAGCAGAGCTGAAGCCATCTTACATTACCTGGTTTAATTGTGGTCACAGTGAATTGGCGGCATCTGCGAACGGTTGCCATTTTTCTGTGATTGGTTGTGATTGGTTGTCACAGTGGTCACATGGTCAGGGGCAGGTCACACTGGCTTTACCAGCTCGATCTTTGTGCTGTTAGCACGCTCTCAGCACAGAAACATCAGCTGTCCAGTGACGCATATGTGCAGTGCATGGGCATTAAAGCCTGCTCTTTTGCCGCTGCATATACAGTATATGTTAATGCAGACGGTTAAAATACACTTTAACTAGTGTAAGAACATAAATAGGATAACATTCAGCTTTAGATTTCCTATTTTATACAAGTAGCTCGTTGTCTAAATCAGGGGTGCTCAACCTGTGGCCCTCAGAGCCCTCTGATTTGGCCCTCGACCTGTGGGTTGGGTGTACTTTCTGGAAGAGCACCAACACTCTTGAATGAAGGAGTTTTGGTGCGCTTTCAGAAAGTGCACCACACCCGCAAGATACAGTCAGGTCCATAAATATTGGGACATCGACACAATTCTAACATTTTTGGCTCTATACGCCACCACAATGTATTTGAAATGAAACGAACAAGATGTGCTTTAACTGCAGACTGTCAGCTTTAATTTGAGGGTATTTACATCCAAATCAGGTGAACGGTGTAGGAATTACAACAGTTTTCATATGTGCCTCCCACTTGTTAAGGGACCAAAAGTAATGGGACAATTGGCTTCTTAGCTGTCCCATGGTCAGGTGTGTGTTATTCCCTCATTATCCCAATTACAATGAGCAGATAAAAGATCCAGAGTTCATTTCAAGTGTGCTATTTGCATTTGGAATCTGTTGCTGTCAACTCTCAAGATGAGATCCAAAGAGCTGTCACTATCAGTGAAGCAAGCCATCATTAGGCTGAAAAAACAAAACAAACCCATAAGAGAGATAGCAAAAACATTAGGTGTGGCCAAAACAACTGTTTGGAACATTCTTAAAACGAAGGAACGCACCGGTGAGCTCAGCAACATCAAAAGACCCGGAAGACCACGGAAAACAACTGTGGTGGATGACCGAAGAATTCTTTCCCTGGTGAAGAAAACATCGTTCACAACAGTTGGCCAGATCAAGAACACTCTCCAGGAGGTAGGTGTATGTGTGTCAAAGTCAACAATCAAGAGAAGACTTCACCAGAGTGAATACAGAGGGTTCACCACAAGATGTAAACCATTGGTGAGCCTCAAAAACAGGAAGGCCAGATTAGAGTTTGCCAAACGACATCTAAAAAAGCCTTCAGAGTTCTGGAACAACATCCTATGGACAGATGAGACCAAGATCAACTTGTACCAGAGTGATGGGAAGAGAAGAGTATGGAGAAGGAAAGGAACTGCTCATGATCCTAAGCATACCACCTCATCAGTGAAGCATGGTGGTGGTAGTGTCATGGCGTGGGCATGTATGGCTGCCAATGGAACTGGTTCTCTTGTATTTATTGATGATGTGACTGCTGACAAAAGCAGCAGGATGAATTCTGAAGTGTTTTGGGCAATATTATCCGCTCATATTCAGCCAAATGCTTCAGAACTCATTGGATGCCGCTCCACAGTGCAGATGGACAATGACCCAAAGCATACTGCAAAAGCAACCAAAGAGTTTTTTAAGGGAAAGAAGTGGAATGTTATGCAATGGCCAAGTCAATCACCTGACCTGAATCCGATTGAGCATGCATTTCACTTCCTGAAAACAAAACTGAAAGGAAAATGCCCCAAGAACAAGCAGGAACTGAAGACAGTTGCAGTAGAGGCCTGGCAGAGCATCACCAGGGATGAAACCCAGCGTCTCGTGATGTCTATGCGTTCCAGAATTCAGGCTGTAATTGACTGCAAAGGATTTGCAACCAAGTATTAAAAAGTGAAAGTTTGATTTATGATTATTATTCTGTCCCATTACTTTTGGTCCCTTAACAAGTGGGAGGCACATATGCAAACTGTTGTAATTCCTACACCGTTCACCTGATTTGGAAGTAAATACCCTCAAATTAAAGCTGGCAGTCTGCAGTTAAAGCACATCTTGTTCGTTTCATTTCAAATCCATTGTGGTGGTGTATAGAGCCAAAAATGTTAGAATTTTGTCGATGTCCCAATATTTATGGACCTGATTGTATAATAGAAGTCTATAGCCACAGGAAACCCACAGGTGCACTGCGCTGCTCCTGCATTTTGGGTAAAGAGTTGGGGGACAGTAAAACCCAATATTTGAGATGTGTTTTTACCACACACCCACAACTACTGGTGTAGCATCAGGGGTTGCAATGGTCCATGCTCCAGGCAGGGGCAGACTGACAACTCATGGGGCCCCCGGGCAATAGGGGATCATGGGACCCCTGTGTCCTTGCCCAAACTCAAAAAGCCTATGAAAAAGGTACCAGGGGCATCTCATGGGGCCTCCTACTGACCCCGGGCCCTCAGGCAGTGTCCGAGTTTCCAAATGGTCAGTCCACCCCTGGCTCCAGGTAGCCCGTGAAGCCTCCCTGTCACATTCCGTTTTATACTTGGACAGGAGGAGCTGCAAATACAAGAACTGATGTTCTCCATTTTCCTTCTGAAATCCGGCTTCTCCTCCTCTCCCTCCCGCTAGCATGCAGTGGCTGCTGGAGGAAAATGTTCATCATGCTATTCGAATCATTTCATTTCATTGTGGCCCGCGACTGGTTAACAAATTACTTAAATTGCCCTCTTCAAAGGGTTGAGCACCCCAGGTCTAAATGAATAATCTCACGGTATCTGCTGTCCCATTCTAACTTTTGTAGGTTCTTCTTCCGCATTCTCTCCCCCGCGAGTGGGTCAGCCCTCTAGGGATGTGTGGAAAAGCTTGTTATATCTCCCAGAGGGGGGAAGATAGTTATAGACAGGATTCTAATGTCACATCCGACGTAATTTGTCAGATGGCTGCCAGAGGCTCCACGGTGGTGCTGGAAAACTGATGATGTGAGAGATGACACGGGTAGTCATTGTGTGTACTGAATGATATGCAGCATAAATGCACAAACATGAACTGTATACAACTTACATAGAATATAATAGAAAAACCTAGAAAATGGGTATTGTCTTGTGAAAGGTGAGACTGGACACAATCAATGACACAAATCATTTTATCTACAGAATATCATCTTAATAGTGATGTAAATATGTACTCTGCTTTTTTTTTCTATTTGCTTATACATCCCCTTTTGGAACCAAGTCCGTCTTTCCTCCTCTGGCGTCCTTCTTTTTGGTCAGATGTATAGAACTCTTAAAAATGTTTTGTTTAACTAGCGAGGCCATCTAATGTGAAATTCAGATGTATTTCTAAGTGTGGGAGATACAGTTGCAGCATAAATTCACCCAATGTATGGAATGGGTGTTGTACAATGGCTCTATATACCATACTTGTGCAAACTCACGCCTGCGCATTGACCTAACTACACAGGAGATTGTTCTGAAATTGTACAATTAGAAATATTAGATGGGCAAGTTTTTAGCAGCATATACACTTGTGAATGGGGCCATTAGCAATTACATTCAGGAGACCCAGCGGGGGTTTCCAGCGATTTTGCTGCAAGAGGAAGCCCCATTAAAAGCAATGGGAGGCTGACAGCTCCTACAGCTAAATGTGGCCACTCGCATGTAATTGCAGGCCGATAACCTGATAGGCCTTTGACGCAGACAGTTTGCGTCCAGGGCCGAAAATTTGCAGGTAATCACTGCTTGAGCAATTACATGTGAGCAGCCAGTATTAGTCGTGGCCTCCCATTGCTTTCAATAGGGCTTCCTCCCGCAGCTAATTGTTGGGAGCCTGCTCTGGGGTTCCGGCATGTAATTGTACACAGCCCCATTTACAGGTATGAAAATGGCCTTAAAGTGGTATTAAACCCAAAAGCAAACACTTATTATATTGCAGCTTGCCAATTCTTAGATGTGATGGCTGTATTAGCAAGCAGAGCAGGCAGATGACAGGTTGGTGTCCGCTCAATTTATGCAGAGCAGACCTGGACACAGACCACTCTGCTCTATGGGTGGTCTTGTGACTGCTCTCCAATCTGATCCACCTAGGCTGAAGGGAGCGGATCCTCCTATATTTTTTTTCATTTAGCCAACCGGATCAGATTGGGGGTAGGCGGGTGTAGTCCATTTACAACCACGGGTCCTTAGGGATACATGGACCATCCAATCAGGTCCGCCTGAGAAACTGACAGGTGAACCTGATTAGATAGCCCATGGGAAAGGGACCTAAACCTTCCATCTCTCCTATTGCACCCCCGTTTGGGCAGTCCCACACAAGTCAATTGGGACACAGCAGCTGCATGGACACAGACTCCATTCCTAATGTGGTGCAAAAAAAAACAGATTAAAAAATATTCACCTCAGTCCCAGCTTTTGGTGTGCATGTGTGTTTTGGTGGGCATGTATGATGACATCATGTCTTTGTGCTGCCTCCTAGGATAGCTGTCTTTTTGTGGTATAGAAGACTAAACCTTGAGGTGGTTTGCTGAGACGTAATATGTGATCTGAGATCTTGGAGTCTGCTCACCAACAACCGTGGTGTCCTGCTTGATCCTCAGGGGAGTTTGCAAAAAAAAACTGCAGAGATGGGAGCTCCATACTCAAGTGTACAGTTCATATTCTACAACAAAAGCCACCACATCCTCCCTCCAAGTGCCTGCATGATCTGTATATGTCTACTTGGGTTCCACCTTGCAGTTCAGGATGGTGTCCACCACACAATGGTTATCGTTCTACAAGTCCCAATAAAATGGAAGATTTGAACCCCCTGAAACCAGCTGACGTTTTTTACATAATAAAACATTTAATGGAATGTAGGAAGTAGTGGCGTGCACCCATCTTTTCAATTTTTTCTTGGAATAGCTGGGCACTCAAGAATGCATTCCAGCCCATTTCAGAAGTGCACTCCTATGCTATTTAAAGTGGCCAGAAAGCAGCAGTTAGATCGGTGCCGTCACCCATGCCTTCCAGAAGTCAGGAGAGAGATGACTTGTTTTCTTTATCTTATTTCTTGTGAAATATTTATTTTTACAATTTTAATTACACCTTATTTGTTTTGGCACTGGGTAGCTAGTGAGAAGTGTTCCTCTATTTGCATGGAAAGTGCACTTTAAACAAATTTTGAAAAAGTCCTACCATGTACTTCTTTGATCTTTTGCTATCTTGCAAAGCTACAGTGGCTGAAGAATCTTCAACATCTGACATGTATAACAATGACAATGACTCGGCCTTGTTGAGCATTGGTGGTCTAGCAGGGAAGTGATCCTCATATTTGCATGGAAGGCCCACTTTAACAAATTTTAAAAAAAGTTGTATCACATACATCATTAATCTCTTGCAAAACTACAGTGGCTGAAGAATGTTTAAAATCTGACATGTCCAACAGTGATATTGACTCATCCTCCTCTACATGCTTTGGTTCCTAATGCTGGTCCTTGGTCAAAGATATCAATAATTCTAAAAATGTATCAATGTTATAAGAAACTGAAAAAAAATACCCGTACTATCCAAGTTTCCCTAGAAACTACTCAAAACAGGAATTGTATAGCACAGTTGGTTGTTTTTTTCCGGAGATAAACCTTTAATACCTGAACTGACCCTGTAAACCTGGGGCAACTGACAAGCAATAGTGCATTTCACTTACGTATTCGAATTATACAGTAATCTTCTTTCTATACAGTCCCAAGATATGTTGAGATACCATGTGCATGGTTAGCCATCATGACTTTACCACTCAATGCTGTAATATTTAGGTCAGCCCCAGGACTGAGCTTTTCCAAGGCTGCGATAAATGACAGCTTCAGGGATGCCCCTGCGGCAGGTATGATCTGTGTACCATACTACGCACACAATGCTCTCTAAAGACATGAGTGAGCTCAGATAGGAAGTACTTGGATAAAGGAGACATTATTAATAGACATAAGATGGGTAAGACTGCATAATTTATTTTAAAGGGAGAGACACTGTATATCAGTTTTGGACAATTTTGTTTTATTTATTTATTACAGGTATTCAAAAAGGGCTGACAATTTACTCTTTAATTATTATAAGGTTTACATGTTTATAAATTGATGTTTTAGATTTTTTTATATTACCTTTTAAACATCTTATTTAAATTATATTTAAAGCCAAAGTTTTTTTTTTTCTTTTTCATTTTGGATAGAGTACGGGAGGAATAAAACCCCAAACAGTTTTTTTCCACTATCAATGTCTCATTGGGAAGAATTTCCTTTTCCTTCCTGTCCAGTACACACAATTGGCGTAAGTGAAATTCCCCTTTTAAACAGTTCTCACCGAAACAAGCATCCAAACTGGAAGATTTCCCCTTTATTCCTGTTTTGGTGAATTTTCCCATCACTTTCAGTCCTGGGGATAATGGGCACAAAGAGGACTAATGGAGGGGGTGAATCTTCCTTACTGGGACACAGACAGGAATGAAAACCTGACAGGTGCCCATCCTATGAAAAATATTGTGATGACTAGTTGTCTATGATATGCTAGATACCAGCAAGGATAATATCTGTAATGACATGTTGAGCTCAATTCTTTATATGTACCAAGATTGAGAGTCCTACTTTAGTGATTCTACAGATATGACTCTTGCCTTTTTTCTTGTTCAAACAATGTTATTAACAATAAACCAGAATGACACAAACAAGGAGACATTGTTAATGCATACTAGGCATAAAAGTGTCAGTAGGACATAATTGAATAAATATGAATAAAATGAATGAGGGTCAAGATATTAATGCCTATACATTTCTAATGGAAACAGGTAGATAAAAGTTGACAACAGATCACAATATGGTACCAGCCAATCATAGCAATGTCTCCCAAGTGCATTAAGGAAATAGGGGGAAGTTTGGAGGGGGTCAGACAGGGGTGGAAGGGGAGGAGGAACAACAACCATGACTCCATGAACATTCATCAAGTTTACAACAGCCCCTACGTGCTACGTACGAAGGGCTATTGACAATATCCTTGGCGCACAGTACAGAACTCAGGGGAGAAGGAGTGATTCATCAAAGTTAGGCGGGAGGAAGCGCTCTACCCAGGGACTCCATATGCGCAGGAATTTAGGGATCGTGTCAAGAACTGTGGCTTCCACCTTTGCATGTATCATGGCTTGTGTTATTCTGGTTTTGATGGCCGCGACACTTAGGGTGGGGGATTTCCAAGATTTTGCTATAACCTGCTTAGCCGCTGTCGTAACTTGCATAAGGAGCTTGAATTGCGAATTGGAGACGCCAGGAGGGCATTGATTGAGTAGGGCTGTTGTTGGGTCGGGCCATATAGTGATAGTGCTAAATGTAGATATCATGGTGAAAATTTCATCCCAAAAGATTCGGGCTACAGGGCAGTCCCACCTCATATGGTAATGTGTTCCTAGATCCGTACAGCCTCTAAAACAATTGGGCGAGTAATTAGGGGTAAATTTTGCAATTCTCGCTGGGACCAAGTACCAGCGGGTTAAAACTTTATAATTCGTTTCCAATGCTACAACGTTCTGCGAAGACGATTTTGTGTTGGCCCAAATGTGGTCCCAATCAGACGGGTCGAATTTCTTACCTAGATCCACTTCCCATTTTTGGGTATACCGAGGAGGGGACGTGGTGGTCGAAGTGGCGAAGAGTGAGTATAAGCAGGAGATAAGCCCACGTCTATGAGGGTCTTTGCAACACGCTTGTTCAAAGAGAGACATGGTGTCTGGCCGATTGGTTATTGTAGCGTAGGGGGCGTAAAAGTGTTGTAGCTGCAAGTATCTAAATATCTCGGAGGCTGGGAGGCTATGCGTTTCCCGCAGCGAGGCAAAGGATTTAAACTTATTCCTCTGTAGGAGACTCTTGCCTTTTTTAATGTATACTTTATGATTGATGAAACTTATGTAAAAATAGTTCAAATAAAAATTACTTGATTAAAAAAAAAAATCTGACAGGAGTGTCAACCCCTTACTACTCTATCAAAAACCAAAAAACACTTTAATACACAATGCAACTATGGCAGTTAGTTTGCCGGGTGGCCATTCCAACAAGGAAACTGCTTGTTGGTACACCTTGTATAACTGAATAAACTAGGTGGGTGGTCACATTTGCTTAATATAAAACATACTCCAATTTTGCCAATAAAACCACTTATCAAGATTATAATAGATCCAGAGGATAGGCAGTGGAAGTTATATGGACACCTGGAATTTTCCTGCAAATGCTAAGCTTGACTTCACACATCCTTAACCTCCCTGTGTGATTATGTCCATATTTTTGAATGTCAAAGCAGTACTTTGTTTTGCATGGAAATTTGTTGTTTTATATTGTAGGCCTGTAATTCTTAGGCATAACTCACTTAAATCTGTCCAAACATGAGTCTAGTAAACATCCTGGGTATGATAAAGTATGAAACACGAAGTCATAAATTATAATATAATAAATTATAAAAAATAATAATATAATAATAATAAATTTAATTCAGTAACGTAATCAAACAAAAAACACTGAAATTTGAAATAGAGCACCAAGTTCGCACATCACTGAGCTTAATCGCAGAATCGTTGCTGTCATCACTGTCTCATTACCGCTATTAGGTCTGCAATTTCTGACAATCCTTCTCAAGCATTATAGATATTGATGTATATATTACGTGCAGCCTTTGGTGATGTCAGAGGTCATATTGGAGGCCCCGGGTAGACAAGAAAGCATGGATTTGACTCATTCAGTTGTCTTTGTGAGTTTCAGCTTGAGCAAATGTGCTCTGTAAGCATTTTTATTAATACAAGACAGATAAGGAAAGCCTGAAAAATATGTGAAAACTGGGTTCCTCTGGATGAATAAGAGAATGTAAAATATCCATATATAGTACTTCATATTTACTCAACTAAAAAAATGTTTAAAAACTTTTTTTTTACCATTATACTAAAATATGTACAAAATCAGTACACATTGCCTTTAAGGATATATACAAGTTAACATTAGAAATTAAAGTGACATCCTCCAAAAATAATCCATACATATTTACCACTTAATGGCCCTGTAATCTATTTTTCCTCAAATAGTTTTTTTGTTGTGCTTGACTGCTTCCTTGTAAATACCTCAAGGAGTGTTTGAACCTTTTCTTTTCCCCTCACTTCTGTTTGTTTGGAACGAGCAGTGCATGTTAGTTATAGTCATGTGCACAGCTCTATGCACACTACATATCCCATAGTCCCTAGTCCATCTCGGTATTGAGCAAGAGAAGATGGCTATGTTCCTACACACAGTGGGACCATGGAAAAAAACATTGCCACCCTCTAACAGGTAGTCGGTTCACAGCAGAAAAAAAAAGGTAATTTGGAGGAGCCAAGAGCAATATAAAGTACTTTTCTGAGTTGAGAATGTATACTTGAATATCTTTTTTCTTTTAAACCAGAGCTTAGTGTTTTTTGAACCTTGCAGAGAACAGAGCTTGTCTTCAAATGAATACTTGTATTTCCCCAGAGCAACCTGCTCCTGCAAAGTGCCCTGTTGCTGGAAATCTGGTGTACTTAGATTACCATGCCTCCTATCACGTACCTGGTGTTAGAAGCCAATGGAGAGAGGGCTTCCCTTGCAGCTAAGTTCCAGACTGCCCTGGATATGAGACAGAAGGAGTCAGGCCCAAAGTAGCACAGGTCACCTGTAGGAGTGCTTGTTAGAGGTGTATCCAGGAGCACAGCTGATGCACTGGAATGGTGCCTGCAGACAGGTGGCACCCGTGAGAGGTATGCAGGCCTTCAGGGTAGCAGAGGACCACAGAGTAGTTGGTTCAAAGCCAAGGTCAGATGCCGGGTGGAGATTGGAGCAGACATGGTCAATAGGATAGCCAGGGTCATACACAGCAGAGCAAGTGAGAATGTCTATTAGCCAAGCCAAGTCAGATCAGGAGAGCAGGTGGGAATATCTATTAGCCAAGCCAAGTCAGATCAGGAGAGCAGGTGGGAATATCCATTAGCTAAGCCCGGGTCAGATCAGTAGTCAGGCAGAGAAGACAGGAACAAGCCAAATCGGTAACAGCAGATCAAAGTAGCAAAGGAACACAGACAAAGGTACTGGGGAGCCAGGGGTCAACCAGCAATTTGAGGAAGTGATGGGCTTCCTTATAAAGGCCATCTGGCACCAAAATGGGCTAATGCGAGCGTAACTATGCGCCAGTGCGAATGCGTATTCTGGCTCACGTCCGTGTGCCAATGAGCATAGATTTTTGCCAGTGTGCATTTCTGCGGCCATGCAAGGTACTGGCAGGAATACCAGGTCTCCGAGTACCTCTGTTGTGGACAGAGCCCTGACACCCCCTTATTTTGAACATTTATTGGGGTATCCTCAACTCCATCCACATACTGCTCCTGATGGTAATGAAGCAATGTTCTCTCAGGGATGATGCCACCTTCTATCACCAACTAATCAAAACCCCACCTAACCACTTTACCAAATCTGCTTCCCAGCATTTTGTCCAGACAACACTCCTTTCTGATACTGCCAAGAACCCCCAGTCTTGGGGTACAGGGCATCTCCCCTTGTACTATCATGGCTGAGGTCCAAGTCCTGACTAAGCAATGCTGCTCACAAGCCCAGAGAGATCTCTCCATGCAGATGTTTTCTCTTTGGACAGGACATAACAGATGGTGGTTTTCATTGGCTTCCTTTAACACAATTGAGGCATGGTTTGGATACCATTAGCAGAAGTTTCATTGTTTTGCGGAGATGCCTGAAATTGCTCTTTAATAGCTTATAGCTTTGAGTATGAGGGTCATAAGAGTGTAGTCTTTGGAGAAATAGTGTTGGTTTGCCTTACGTAGTGAACCATGTACAGGAAATCATTAACCCTCCGTGCTACTGCCAAACACTTAAGAGAGCCGGAAGACTGAAAATATTTCATTTATTTCCACCTCTGCAGCCAAATTTGAGAATCAACCCCACCCCCATTATATGTTTGTATGTGTTCCAATTCATGCAGCTTAAAAACAATGAAGAAAATATATTTCTTACCTTTCTAGTTGATTCTTCGTAGCAGTTTTATACAACGTACATAGGACTCTAGGCAGTTTGAATTCTGCAGAATAATTTGCTGAATAATACTCTGTAGAATCCTTTCTCTACCTTTTCAATACAAAGGAACACTTGAAATAACTTTCCGGTCTCAGGGAGTCCCTGCTAAAAATCATTATATCTACAACTCATGATACATTAGTGTAATGCTCAGGGAGAACAATGCAGCTTACACTTGTGGTCATTGGGAAGAATTTCACCCTTACAGGTAGCTAAAAAGATCAATGGTGTCAGTGGGAACTTATCTAAGAGGAAGATATTGCTCATTCCACAAGGAAACCTCAGCAACCTCTGGAGGAACCCTGATTGAGAAACTCTGTTCTATAATGGGGCTGGATCTAGCCTGTCTGAAGTGGGGTGCAGTAAATACTGCCAGGGGGGCAGAGAATGGGAGGTCAGCAGGGCAGAGGACAGGGGTTACTGCTGACAAGGCAGAGGACAGGGGTCACTGCTGGCAGGCAGAAGACAGGGGTTACTGCTGACAAGGCAGAGGACAGGGGTCACTGCTGGCAGGCAGAAGACAGGGGTCACTGCTGACAGGGCAGAGGACAGGGGGTCACTGCTGGCAGGCAGAAGACAGGGGTCACTGCTGACAGAACAGAGGACAGGGGTCACTGCTGACAAGGCAGAGGACAGGGGTTACTGCTGACAAGGCAGAGGACAGGGGTTACTGCTGACAAGGCAGAAGACAGGGGTCACTGCTGACAGGGCAGAGGACAGGGGTTACTGCTGGCAGGCAGAAGACAGGGGTCACTGCTGACAAGGCAGAGGACAGGGGTTACTGCTGACAAGGCAGAGGACAGAGGTCACTGCTGGCAGGCAGAAGACAGGGGTCACTGCTGACAGGGCAGAGGACAGGGGTCACTGCTGACAAGGCAGAGGACAGGAATCACTGCTGACAGGGCAGAAGACAGGGGTCACTGCTGACAAGGCAGAAGACAGGGGTCACTGCTGACAAGGCAGAGGACAGGGGGTCACTGCTGACAAGGCAGAGGACAGGGGGTCACTGCTGACAAGGCAGAGGACAGGGGGTCACTGCTGACAAGGCAGAGGACAGGGGGTCACTGCTGACAAGGCAAAGGACAGGGGGTCACTGCTGACAAGGCAGAGGACAGGGGGTCACTGCTGACAAGGCAGAGGACAGGGGGTCACTGCTGACAAGGCAGAGGACAGGGGGTCACTGCTGACAAGGCAGAGGACAGGGGTCACTGCTGGCAGGGTAAAGGACAGCGGCACAGCTCCTTCTCCCATCCCTGCACTGTACACAGCCTGGACCCAGGCAGCAGAGCTCCTCCTCCCCACACAATGCATAACTGAGATCAGTATAGTGCCAGTCAAGGACAGTATAGTGTCAGGCAAGAGCAGTATAATGTCAAACTAGGATGGTAAAGTATCAGATTAGGGTGGTATTGTGTCAATTTATGGCAGCATAGGGCAGGTTAGGGTAGTATAGTGGCAGGTTAGGGTTGGATTTGAGGGACCCAACTAAAAACTAATATCCTAGATCCGGCCATGCTCTATAGGAACATTTTAAGTGTATTAACATACAATGTGCCACGCAAGCCTTAATATATTTAACCCTTTGTTAGGACAGTGTGTGCATATAGTTTACAACTGATAATGAGATCTGCCAGCACAGTACAGACTGGGTTAGTTTTGTTAAACATAACTCCTCGGCCCTTCTTTACTGAGTGCCCTGTAGAAGGAAGATGCAAATACATACCTATTCTCAGAGAGCTGTGATTTGGTCATGTGATGGGCTCCCAGTAGCTGGCTTCAAGGAAGAGGAGGGACAGCTGACAAACAGATGCCCCATAGGAAGCCTATTGGGTGACATCACAGCTCTCAAGCAATCCATCCATATTTGGCACTTTCTCCTCTCCCCTGAAGCCGGCCACTCGATAGACTTTGCTTGCCTGGAGTTTAGCTTTAAGCCCTTACCACCTTCCTGCCATGGTTCTTAAGGCAGGGAGTGGGGGATAGACAGGGGTGTATTTACCACAAGGCAAACAAGGCATTTGCCTAGGGCGGCATTTTTCAGGGGGGCAGCAGCATTTTTCAGGGCCGTCCCCCAAAAGAAGGAAAGGAAGAAGGGACACACGCTACTTGATGGTGTATGCAGAGCCTGACTCTTGTTCCCGGGGATGTCCGGAACTGTTCCGGGGTGGGAGGAGTTGCCAGTGTATGGGGGGCGGTGGTAATGGAAGGCTCTCTCGGGTGGGAGGGGGGGGGGGCTGGGGTGTTGTTGGTCAACATCAAGCTTTCTTCATAGAGGAGGGGGGTGTTGGTCCATGTCAGGGTCTCTCCGGGGGGGAGGGGAGTCAATTTTTTTGTTGCCTATAGCAGCACAGAACCTAAATACACCACTGGGGATAAACTGCTTGATCACGTGACCACTGTTATTGGCTGTTACAGTGGTCACAAGATCTGGAGCCGGCTCTCAATCTTAACTAGAGACCAGAAGCTGTTTGTGACAGCTCAGTCACTGTGCTGGGAATGTGCAGTTAATACGCATTAAGACCCACCCTCCCCACTGCCATACATTTGCATCACGTGGTCGGCCAGAGGTCAAAGAGAATCTGTCATTAAGCAAAAGCACCTGCGTGAGAAATCTCAGATGGAAGCAGACTGTCTGCGGCTCACAGGCCACATACTGATTTGGAGGCTGCAAAGCCGAACCTTATTACTTGCTCAGATCTGACAAACAGCCTTTGAACCGGGGCAAGCGTTGCCTTTCGTGACAGCCTTCTCACACAGGTGTTATTCTTTATGACAGCCCCTTTAATAATTCTTTCAAAAGGAGAGCGGTTTAAAGGCAGAACATCATGTCTTCCTCCGAGTTCATTACTATTTCAGGTAAAAGATATAACGGCTGTCCAGCTACAGTCAAGGCTCACAAAACGCCTTTAATGTGCAGAACTATAACAGGATATAAGATATTTAGGGAGAGCCATTTGACATTATTCAGTCTGCCCGTTATACTTAAAAAAAGAAAGAAAGCAAAAAAAATCAAAAATTGTAACGCCATAGTTCCCTGCAGGGTTATGTAATGATCTCAATGTAAAGCAAAGTTATACTCCGTTTAATGTTTTTAAATATACAAACAATTGTCTTGATTTAATTGTTTATGTTTTTAAAGGCTTGCTTATACCGTATTGTTGTCATTTTATATGTATGAGGGAGGAGCCATATTGGTTCATTGCAGATGCAGACTCTGCTTCTTGATTAACTTATTGCTCAACTCTGGGCTCTGTGCCCCCTTCCCATGGCCCTTTGATAGTACCTTTTAATCACCTAGTGGATGATCCGCAGAAGTCAAATGTGAAAGCAGCATACAACATTTCACTCTTAAAGTGGAGCTCCATCCAAAAGGGGAAGTTCCACTTTAAGGACTGCACCCCCACTCCCCATTAAGGATTGGCACATTTGGGGGGAGATGGGAGCGGTTACCCGAATTTGACAGGTACCTGCTCCCACTTCTGGTCCAATCGACTAGGCAACCAGAAGCGGAAGGTATCCTCCCTCCCTGTAGTCTTTTGGGGCACGTGACAGGTCCCAGAAGACTACAGGACCATTCATGAAGCTCAGCGCTACTCGTGCATGCACAGTGGGTACCCGGCTGTGAAGCCGCAAGCTGTCACAGCCGGGTGCCCACACTGAAGATGCCGGCCTCCTGGAATACAGGACAGCCGGTGAAACGAGCTGCGGGGAACACACCACGGGACCGAGGGACAGGTAAGTGGCTGTTTTTTAAAAGTCAGCAGCTAGTTTTTGTAGCTGCTGACTTTTATTTTTTATTTTATTATAATATTTTTTTTTTTGATAGGGTGAGTGGAACTCTTCTTTAAGCCACCTTCCCTTTACACAGTCTCTCTCCTTCCCGGGGTCATTAGTACCCACTCAGAGGGCTCTGGCTTGCTTTGAGCTATTGGTGTCCAGATTACAACTCCGATTGTCATTCTAAAGACAGGATCACTGCAGCTGCACTTCTAGCTCCAGTACACTTGCCCCAGGTCCTCCAGGGGGATAGAGTCACTTCAAAGAACACTTGGTCTGGCCTGAAAGGTCTTTTGCAACCTGCTGTTTCCTCCACCTTCCACTATTACTCTATTCTTTTGGATGCAGAACTATCTCACCCAGGGGCGGACTGACAACTCATGGGGCCCCAGGGCAATAGAGGATCATGGGGCCCCTGTGTCCTTGCCCAAACTCAAAAAAGCCTATGAAAAAGGTACCAGGGGCATCTCATGGGGCCCCCTACTGACCCCGGGCCCTCAGGCAGTGCCCGAGTTTCTAAATGGTCAGTCCGCCCCTGATCTCACCCTGTCCTCCCACCCTGTCCAGAGCCCCTGCACTAGCTGACTGCATCTGCACAATATGCCATCTGTCCTCAGTCTCCTCCCAAACTGGCTTATATATGGGCACTGACGCACCTATGACATCACTACAGGAGGGCTCCAGCTAAAAGGGGCCTAACACCTGATTACACTATTCTCTGTCAACACACACTATACTGGGACAAAGCCATCTAGTGGCAGAGTAGCTAACTGCGCTTCCTTACAAGTGTGCTTAAATCGTCACCCCCTCTCCCCCATCTTCAGCAGCATATTCTTCCCTTACTTTGTTCTCCCATCATTCTGTTTAGGATCAGGACGTGAAGAATATATCCATTACTTCTGTGTACGGAGGAGCATGGCTCGCTGTGTGTGACAGCACTTTACCAATCAGTGCTGTCACGCATTGGGGTGTCATTCAAAATGAATGGCGCTGAAATGCAGTAACACATGTTAAATGTATGGGGTACGTGTTTGTGGAAATGTGTCCTAAATATCTGACTCTAAATAGATTTCAGACACTTTTGGGTGGACTGATCCTTTAAGGCAGTGGTTCACAACCTGTGGGTCGCGGCCCCTTTGGGGGTCGAACGACCCTTTCACAGGGGTCCCCTAAGACCATCAGAAAACACATATTTCCAATGCGTAAAGAGCAGCTACTGTGTAGAAAGCAGCTGCTGTGTTGAAAGCAGCTACTCTGTTAAAAGCAGCTACTCTGTTAAAAGCAGCAGTATTGGAGGTAAAACGACACATGAATTATAATTACTGGGTAAATAATTTTATGGTTGGGGGTCACCACAACATGAGGAACTGTATTAAAGGGTCACGGCATTAGGAAGGTTGAGAACCACTGCTTTAAGGTATTAGAACTTCAGACTGAATGTTCAGAAAATACATTACGATTTCATTTATCTGCAGCGTTGCATGACCGCGCAATTGTCAGTTAAAGTAACGCAGCTCCGTATCGAAAAAAATGGCTCGGACAAGAAGGGGGGGGGGTAAATCCTCTGGAGGGCAAGTGGTTAAAGCAGCAGGATGTCTACAATGGGTACATTTCTCATAGACAGCTGTCATTATAATTTACATATTTCTACAGAAAGCTTCAAATGTCACTACAAAGCAAGACGTCTGCTAATACATTTATATTTGCTGTGAAATTGACTGTCGCTTCATTCTTTATTTAATCTTTCCATTACTAGAAACAAGGCTCTTTTAGGAAACTCCTACCAAATGTATACATATTAGATTTGTCTAGATGACTTATCAATGTCTTCATATTCATTTTAGCAGATGTGTCACCGACCCCTGACAAGTAAATTGTGAATTTCTTTGTTGCAATTTACCTAAAATGAATAATAATAATCATCATCATAATAATAATAAAAGAATCACGTGGCTTTGTTTTCTGACAAAGCTGTTTTTGTAAAATCTTTATTTTTAAAGGTTTGTTATATTAGGCAAGCTGTAGATGATGCGATGCGATACCATGGTTGCAGGAAAGAAAATCACTTGATTTGCCCATCAGCACTGACCAGCACTGCGGGAAAGATTCCCCCATCATCACTGACTGTTAACACCTTCCCACCTGGCCGGGCAGACACACCTCATTGTGAATGGGCATCATATGACATCCTGTGAAAATGAGCCACTCACGCGGCGCCATCTGTGTCCACAGGACACAGCCAATAACATATCACTACACCAGCATCATGTGACTGCTGTGACCAATCACAGCCCATGTCAATTGTACAATGGCTTCCCTTCATGCCATCCATTGTATATTTATTATCATTTATTTCAAGTACTTATATAGTGCTGTCAATTTACACAGCACTTTACATATATATTGTACATTCACATCAGTCCCTAACCCTCAAGGGGCGTACAATCTAAGCTCCCTAACTCACATTCATACATACACATACTAGGACAATTTAGACAGGATCCAATTAACCTACCAGCATGTCTTTGGAGTGTGAGAGGAAACCGGAGTACCCGGTGAAAACCCACGCAGGCACAGGGAGAACATGCAAACTCCAGGCAGGTGGTGCCATGGTTGGGATTTGAACAGACCACCCCAGTACTGCCAGATGGAAGTGCTAACCATTTAGCCACTGTGCTGCTCGATGTAACAGAATACAGTTTGACCTAAATTATGTTGTTATCTATGATTGGTATTGTATACAATCATGTTGTTTGCTGTGACTGGTCAAGGCAGTCACATGATACAGACAGGACCAATCACAGCCCATCTGTATCATGTGATGAGCATTACCCAATCACAGCTAATCCCAACAAAAGACTGAATGAATCAGTTTCATTCAGTAATAATGATTGCAAATATCAATGAAATACATTGGTATTAGCAATCATAATGTGTTAAAAAAAAAATCCTGACCACTTGCCCAGAGTAGTTCAATGTTACTATGGTAACATTGTATTGCTTTGGTCACAGTGTGCTGAAAAATAAAATAGTAAAAAAAGAAAAAATGTAATAAAAAAAAAAAAATAGAAGTATTTGAAAACAAAATACAAATTCAAGTATTATTATTTTCACCAAAGAAATGTAACAGAATACAGTTTGACCTAAATTATGTTATCTGTGACTGGTCAAAGCAGTCACATGATACAGACAGGGCCAATCACAGCCCATCTGTATCATGTGATCAGCTTTGCCCAATCACAGCTAATCACAATAAAATACTGAATGAATCAGTTTCATTCAGTAACAATGATTGCAAATATCAATGAAATACATTGGTATTAGCAATCATAATGTGTTAAAAAAAAATCCTGACATACCACTACACTGGGCCATTGCCAGTGTCATCAAACCAATCACAGCTGATCACGCTTCCTGTCATGCCATCCATTGTATACAATTATGTTGTTAGCTGTGACTGGTCAAGGCAGTCACATAATACAGACAGGGCCAATCACAGCCCATCTGTATCGTGATCAACTTTGCCCAATCACAGCAAAAGACTGAATTTATGAAGAAATGTTATTTGCAAAATTTTATAACAGAAACGAAGAAAATGCGTTTTGTTTTCAAAAGTTTCAGGTGTTTTTTGTCTTATTTAGCAAATAATGAAAAACTCAGTAGTGATTAAATACCACCAAAAGAAAGCTCTATTTGTGTGATAAAAAAAATGCTAAAACTTTCATATGTGTACAGTGTTGCATGACTGCGCAATTTTCATTCAAAGTGCGACAGCGCTCAAAGCTGAAAATTGGCCTGGGCAGGAAGGGGGTAAAAGTGCCCGATATTGAAGTGGTTAATGGGGGAGTTGAGTGATTTTTTTTTTTTTTGAAGGAAAGAAAAATCGCATAATCTATGGGGCTGTTTAATTCTGTTTGGGATGTGGCGTTGGCAGTAAAGCCAGTGCAAAGGCCCATTCATACCTGTCTGTTCTTGCATGTTGCATTAACGCATGCATGTTAATGCACACAGTGTCATTAATTACAGTGCATTGCACTAAGACAACCCATTCATTTTGAATGGGCTGCCAACACACATCAAAAGAACAAAAACAGATATATAGCATTTTTTTTTTACAATGTAGGGCATCACAATTCACAATAGTGTTTCACCATCCATTGTGGTGCGCTGCAGCGCATGTACATCAGAGCTGTGTTGCCTTAGTATGCTGGGGTACCATTGAGTCGACCTAGTGCCCTGTGTTATCTTGGTGTGTAGGGGTGCCATTCATAATGAATGATACCTCCACACTATAAAAATGTCCTGGTATTATTCATTCATCAATCGATCAGTCAATCAATCAATATCAGGGCACTCCTAATTAATGACTTTCCTAATGAATGGCACTGCAACACGCTAAGGCAGGTAATGTTCATTGCTGTAACATGGGTGTTACTGCAACACACTACATTGCAAAGGTGTGTTTCAGCCTTTAACCACTTCCAGACCGGACACTTTCCCTCCCTTCCTGTCCAGGCCAATTTTCAGCTTTCAGCGCTATCACACTTTAAATGACAATTGCGCGGTCATGCAACACTGTACCCATATGAATTTTTTAGCATTTTTTTGAGACAGATAAAACTTTATTTTGGTGGTATTTATTCACCACTGGGATTTTTATTTTTTTGCTATATAAATGAAAATGTCCAAAAATTTTGAAACAAAGTGTTTTTCTTATAAAATTTTGCAAATAAATAATCTTTCTTCATGAATCTTGGCCAAAATTTATTCGGTTATCTTTTTAGTAAAAAACAATAACCCAAATTAGTTTATAACCAAAAATTATAATTTTTCAAAAAATTTTTTTACATTTTTATTTTATTTTTTATATTATTGTTTATGTTTTTTTTTAACACTGATTGCTTTTACACCCATACAGGCTGTAAAAGCAATCATCAGGGCGGCACAGTGGCTTAGTGGTTAGCACTTCCACGTGGCAGTACTAGAGTTGTCAGTTCAAATCCCAACCACAGCACCACCTGCCTGGAGTTTGCATGTTCTCCTTGTGCCTGTGTGGGTTTCCTCCCACAGTCCAAAGACATGCAGATAGGTTAATTGGATCCTGTCTAAATCATCCATAGTATGTGTATGTATGAATGTGAGTTAGGGACCTTAGATTGTACGCCCCTTGAGGGTTAGGGACTGATGTGATTGTACAATATATATGTAAAGTGCTGCGTAAATTGACGGTGCTATATAAGTACCTGAAATAAATACATTTCTCGTTCTCTCTGATTGTATTCTTGCAGCCATTGAGAAATACTGTGCGAGCTGTGATTGGTCACAGCTTGTCACATGGTACAAGGCTGTTTTGAATAGCCTTGCACCATGTGACCTCTGTGATCATTCACAGATTTCTCTAGTAGTAAGCAATGATGTCAGAAGTGCTTATTACTATTCATGTGATCACCTCACACAGAGGTCCTGTACAGCGATCGGATCGCGGGGGCACGCCCTCCCTGGGAGCGCGCACAGCCTGAAAATGCAGGCACCGTTTATGAATGGCAACCCGCTCCTGCACTGCTCCCATCTGACCGTTTATGTACATGGGCTGAACAGGAAGTGGTTAAAGTGGTTGTAAACCTCAGATATGAAATGTGAACAATGCATATCCCTTTATAGTGTGTTCTTGTCTCAATCCAGAGTACTAAGGGCCATTTATGTCTGCTGCCTTGTTCCTCTGCTATCAGCATGGGTCATTCTGATGAGTTTTCCTGACACCAAGAGAAAAATGGTGACTGGGAGGGATCTCCAGCAGATTGATTTTTTTTTACTGATATAAGGGTCAATTCACACCACAATTTCTGCATTCTGGATGCATTTCTGCATGTGCATTTTGATGTCTTTTAGATCCGGTTCATTTTTAATGCGTTTTTGATGCATTCCAGTGCATTTTCCCCTTTTTTCTTTATCTCAATTGAGGACACATGCATTCTGGTGCATTTTTTATGTGTTGTGATACATTCCACATGCATTCCATGCAGAAAAATGCAATATGTTCTACTTTTGTTGACTGCACTGGTGGGAATTAGGGCCATCGGAACCCTTGTTAACCAATTCAATACCGTGCAATTTTACCCCCTTCCTGCCCAGGCCAGTTTTCAGGTTTCAGCGCTCTCACACTTTGAATGACAGTTGCATGGTCATACAACATTGTACCCAAACTAAAATTTTAAAATTTTCTTCACACAACTAGAGCTTTCTTTTGGTGGTATTTAATCATTGCCAGGGTTTTTATTTTTTGCTAAATTAACAAAAAAACGACCGAAAATTCTGAAAAAGAAACACGTTTTCTTTGTTTCTGTTATAAAAGTTTGCAAATTAATAATTGTTCTTCATAAATTTAGGCCGAGATGTATTCTAATACATGTCTTTGGTGAAAATAACCCAAATTAGGATGTATTTTTTAGTTTGTAGGAAAGTTATAGAGTTCACAAACTATGGTATAGATCTGAATATTGATCAATCCTGAAGTACTGACAGCCAATCTAATTTCTTGAGGTCCAAGAATGTCAGAACAGTACAGATATCCCCCAAATGACCCCTTTTTGCAGAGTAGACAGTCCGACGTACTTCATAAGAGGCATGGCGAGTTTTTTGAAGTTGTATTTTTTTTTTTTCATAATTTTTCGGAAAATGAAAAAATAAAAAAAATTATTTTCACTATTTTTTTTTTTATATACTGTCACCAGTGCAGTACAGCATCATTGTATAACTGGCATGGCGGTGATCAGGGACACTGACTGGTGACAGTGTGAAAAAAAAAATATATATTTTTTTATTTTTTTTATTATTTTAAATTTTTTATTACTTTTTTTTCTTTTTTTAAGATTTTATTTTCCATATTTCACTATGTCCAAAGTAGTACAATGTTACCATAGTAGCATTGTACTACTTTGGGGAAGTGATCAGTATTTTTTTTTTTTACACAATTTGCTTATAGCAAAGAATTACTTTGCTATGAGCAAGCATTTACCTGAATGACATCGATTCATTCAGGGTTTTTGTTTTTGGTTTTTTTTTGTGCTTAGCTGTGATTTGACCACAGCTAATCACATGATATGTGCATGTGATTAGCTGTGACCATTCACAGCTAGGCACTAGTATACAATGGATGGCATGAATGAAGCCATCCATTGTATACAACTGTCATGTGACCTGCTGTGATTGGTCACAGCAGGTCACATGGTACCGGCAACGGGGCCAATACTCAGATCTGTCATCGGCCATGTCCGAGGTACATGGCTGGAGACAGATCGCGCCACTGCGCGGCTCTGCAAGCGTGCGAACTGCGCATGTGCGGGAGTATGCCAAATGGCAGCCTCCTGGAAAGCTAGTTCATTTTTCCAGACGCCGTACGGCTATTGGCCGGGCGTCAAATGGTTAAACACTGTCTATGCGTTTTTGATGCAAAGTAAAAATGCAGTGAACTGCATCTGGTGTGAACCAGCCCTAAATGCAACTTATTGATTTTAATGGACCTGTACAGACAGGCATGTACACTTGTGCTGTGTATAAAATTACAAAAATATGCATTGCTGGCCAGTATTTTACACACGTACATCACACCTAGGGCAGGATTTAGACCTTGGGGGCCTGTGCCACTTCATTTTTGTGGGGCCCCTCATACATAGAGTTGGTTTATATTCTCAATGACAGTCGCACATTTTAAAAATTCATGACACAATGTCATTCTGAGGTCTTGCGTGAGGCGACCTTCCTTAAGAGCATAATTCATTTTTTTTAAAAAAGAGATACAATATACCAGTACAGAGTAAAAACGTTTACAGATGATGGCCGGGAAATTGTTACTTCCCCAGATACATGCATTAAAAGTCATTTTTATCATTATATATTTTATAATATTTTACTATTTATTATTTTATACACCTTTTTTTTCATAGGGCTCATGTACACTACAGCTGACAAACTGACGTTCAGGAGTTGTTCAGTGTTTTTTTCAGCAGCCCCTGAACTCTCCCTAATGTTTCCCTATGTCTCCATGTACACATCATCGTGTACAGCATTTACAGGCAGTTGAGTTTACAGTCGTTTTTTGAACGCACAAAACTTGCGTTCAGGAGTAGATTTTATCAGCGTTTCAAATGCTTGTAAACACGTGTAAACATGGCTAAACACAGCTAACTGCGTTTATAAGCATTTGTGTTTGAAATTATTTTTAACTCTTCCATTTCCAGATGCTGCCCAGAGCCTTTTTTCATCATGAAAAATGCATGCAAAGCATTTTCCGGGTACTCAAATGGATCTGGTACACCATAATTTGAGGTTTCGCATGAAAGAAATATGTTAGACACTGCTGGAATAATTTCTGCACAGAAATGAGCCGGAACACATCCAAACACCACAAAAAAAAGACAGCTAATCTCAACACATACTGCTCTCTCTACTTCTGGTCTCTCTATTGCTTTCAAAATGTCTGAAATAGTACATTTTTTACTGTTTTTCAGTGCATTCTGGGCATTTTGGAAGGTCTCCTGAGGTTATCTTTAAAAAACGCTTCTAAACGCAAATGCGCATAAACGCGGTATGCAAATGCGGCTAAACAGGCGTATTTTTAACCTACGTTTTCCAGCAGTGGGTTTCTATCATTCAGAAGTGTCCCGTGTGCATGGGTCCTTATAAATCCGGCACTGATCACACCCCCTTGCCAAAAACAGCTAGAAGAATTTTAACATGTGTACATATGTGTTCGTGAGTACATATGTACTGTACAGCCCATCCTTGCGCTTTTATGCAGGAATGTTTTGCTAAGAATATCGGATTTTCATGCATCAGATCGGTGCAAGAACCCTTAGCAGAACTGGCTACTGAAAATTATACACACTGTGGGCGTATTCAATAAGCGTCTGAGAAATGGGCAAGGAGCACATCGACCAATCAGATTTTATCCCTGACCTGACTCCCAACAACAGACTGATACGTGATTGGTTTCTTTACAACTGGCATTGCTCTCAACACAACTTTATTGAATAAAACAAAAAAGAGCGCTAAGTTCTGCTCATCTATTATTCCCTCCATGTCAAGAGTTCTCAGTGTACTGGATCAGCTATTTCTCATTCTCTCAGTACCAAAGGCATTTATTCTTAACTAGATTTTTCTCCCTCTGTTCATAGGTGGCTGATATCACCTGCAGTGTCTTCTGATCAAATAAACATCTCCCTGCAACTGTTGGCAGACAATCAACTTCCAGGTAAGACAGAAATGGATCCTGTCAATGCTTCACAATGGCTCGATTTGTGTTTGCTGTTCAAAATGATGGGGTGGATTTACTAAAGGCAAATAGACGGTGTACTTTGCAAGTGCAGCTTAGTAAATGAGCTGAAGCTTCACTTTGCAAAGAATATCCAACCACATGCAAGGACAATTAAAAAAAACAGCATTTTTGCCTGCACATGATTAGATGATGGAAAACCGCAAATCACAAATGCTATTTAATTCATTTTTAATATTCAAAGCAAACTCCCCCATCCATTCACATCTCCATGTTTTACTTAGCTGAGAAATTACTTGAAAAACACCCCCCGGCATTTCTGGTAGTGGCCATCTTGGGTAAGGGCAGATGATTCATGTATTATTTGCTTCCTGGAATCCCCTGACATTTCTTGCAGTGGCCATCTTGGGTAAGGGCAGATGATTCATGTATCATCTACTTCCTGGAATCCCCTGACATTTCTTGCAGTGGCCATCTTGGGTAAGCGGGTAAGGGCAGATGGATTCCAAGAAGTAAATAATAAATGAATCATCTGCCCTTAACTCGGGCATAAGCTGAGCTGAGAACCTTCCCTCCAATCCTGAAGATTGCTGGGATGTATGACATCATTGGCCTAGGCATGTAAACTAGGAAGTACCTGAAGAAAAAAAAAGGTTTAAAACAAGTAAATATGATATACCTTCCTATTCTTTCCTGTTCCTATCTATTTACTAACGTTAGCAGCATAAGGATTAAAAATAGTCAATATTGATTGGAGAGTGAAGTTCCCCTTTAACTCCAAGCATTGCTCAGATTTACAGCAGAACTAAACTGTGCCTGAGCACCGCAAACTGAAATCGCAATTTAATTCTTAATATTCAAAACAAACTCCCCCATTCATCTCCATTCTTTATTTTGCTGAGTAATCACTTTTCAAACCTCCCCCCAGCATTTCTTGCTACTGCCAGATGATTCATGGAAGTGGTTAAGCATTGTTCCAAGGGGAAGTTCCTGGGGTAAAGTTATCCCAGCAGTGGGCACTGTCCTAACCCAGCCACTTTGCAGAGTATTCCCCAGTGTTCCAAAATACTGGCTGTGGAGTCTGCAACTTCTTCCTTTCATGCTGTGCTCCCTAAGAAACCTCTCACCTGCACTTTCCTTCCTCCACAGGAACCTGTTCTTATCTGTAGGCTTTCCCTATTCTGCTTCTATATCCACTCCCCATAATGCGGTATGCCAATTTGATGCAGAGGGTGCTGTTTTTAGCTCCTCCATGTCCAAGATGGTGGCCCAGATCTCGTTGGACTTTGACATCTATCATAGGCACTGGCATCCCCAAGATGGTCACCTGGAGTCCATGACAGAGGACATAGCAGTCCTCTTCCAGGCATCCTCTAGCCCTAGTAGCAAATGGTGGTCAGACAACTACTAGACAAGGAAATGACTCAGATCATCAGATTGCTGCATCACCCCCCAAACAGTAGAAGCTCTGCTCTTTGTATGCATTAGGGGCCCACACCCACCTACAAGCACATCCCAATATTATTTTTTTTATTTGACCTTGTTCCTGTGGTCAGAAAGTTTTTATGACACCATGGAAATGATCACCATGCTTGTAAAATATATGCAAGGGCAGCTGCTAGGAGGTCACACGCCCTGAACTACATTTCCTAAGATACCCTTTCCTATATACGTTATTGTATGGACAGGCTCTTGGGAGTCAAGGCAGCAACAATGTTTTGTTGGGCAATAAATCAATGTTTGTATGTAGAGAGAGACAGAGAAGAAAGAGAAAAGGCATATTTCTGTAATCCAGTTAGCAAGGCTGACAACACTGGTTGGGATTTCACAGCAGAAAATGCACTGTGCTGCCAGCCCAAAGGGGAAGTTAGAAGCATATTGACACCCTGACACATCCACGGGTATTTTTGTGTACCTGCAGTGAAAAAAAAAACTGAATATAGTGCATTGTAACACACCGACATAATCAAATGAAGTGTCTAGTTAAATAAAGTTGTTTTTTTTTAAAGCATCACTGCATTGTGCACAGTGCAGACCAGTGCATGCATATTATGCGCACCTTTAACGTTTACTCACTGGTGTGAATGAGCCCTTAAAGTGTTACTAAACCCACAACAGTAAAATCGGTCTGTATATGCAGTAAAGCATGCTTGTTATACTCACTGTGGAACTTAAGGGGTTAATCCTCTGCATTGTGTAAATACTCTGTTTGATCCTGTTTTCTCTGATCCTCCCCTCCTTCCAGTGTCCCCCTCTTATCTCCTGATAAGACATATTGTGTGGAGACACTGCACATGCTCAGTTTGGTATGTATTGCTAGAGAGGTTTGTTTTTTCTTGGGAGAGTGCATGTGATCAGCACAGGGCCGATCAGCACTGCCCAGACAGAGGTCAGGGGTTCTGCATTCTCTTAGAGAAAACTCCTCTTACAAGTGTTAACCAGTGCTCAGCTGGACACTGATAGAAGTCACAAGACTGCTCTAACTGCTGATGAGAAAATGTATTTAGCAGTTTATATTTACTAAAATAATTGAATTTCCATGTTCTGTGGACTCTAGGAGACCAGATATAGTGAATGCAGGGTCCGGGGAGACCAGATATAGTGAATGCAGGGTCCGGGGAGACCAGGTATAGTGAATGCAGGGTCCGGGGAGACCAGATATAGTGAATGCAGGGTCCTGGGAGACCAGGTATAGTGAATGCAGGGTCCTGGGAGACCAGATATAGTGAATGCAGGGTCCGGGGAGACCAGGTATAGGGAATGCAGGGTCCGGGGAGACCAGATATAGTGAATGCAGGGTCCGGGGAGACCAGATATAGTGAATGCAGGGTCCGGGGAGACCAGATATAGTGAATGCAGGGTCCGGGGAGACCAGATATAGTGAATGCAGGGTCCTGGGAGACCAGGTATAGGGAATGCAGGGTCCGGGGAGACCAGGTATAGTGAATGCAGGGTCCGGGGAGACCAGGTATAGTGAATGCACGGTCCGGGGAGACCAGATATAGTGAATGCAGGGTCCGGGGAGACCAGATATAGTGAATGCAGGGTCCGGGGAGACCAGATATAGTGAATGCAGGGTCCGGGGAGACCAGCTATAGTGAATGCAGGGTCCTGGGTTTAGTGACACTTTAATATATCCCATAACCCCATAACGTGTAGCAGACATGAGTTTTTATAAGGACAGTGAAAGTGGTAATAATGAAAATATTGATTCTACAACAAAAAAGAGAAAAAGTTTAATCAAACGCATCCATTTGGCCAACCCAGAGGGATCTTGCGAGGAATAGCCAGGCTGTACCCAAAAGTGTACCTCTGTCTAAATGAGCCTGCTCAGTGGATAGATGAAGCTACCTAGTGTCATCCATCATCACTGAAAATAAAGGGAAGAGGGATGGTGCATCCGCGTAGAGGGGGGAGGGGAGGACAGTAATATGTCTAGAGAAAAATTACAGGTGGAAGAGGCACGTATATTTGTGGCCATAGTGCCTACAGATTTATCATGTTCAGTTATAGAGTTTACTGCAGCGAAATGGGAAATGTCCGGTCATATTTAGTGGAACAGACCCTAAGAGAACCTTCTCGTAGAAACCTTTTTTATTACAATTACAAAGACTCTCCCCGCCTTCATCCTCGGCATAAAATGATTCAATAACACCATAAAATGCCTCTGCTTCCTCATTTCCTAAAGGGAATATGTACCGTCCTAGTTTTATATACTGCACTGTATATGTCATCATCTACTTGTACTTAAAGGGTATCTATACTTAAAAACTAAAATCTAATATATTACAGCTTACCAGTCCTTAGATGTACCCACAGGTAAGAAAAATATATTTGAAGTATATTTTAAAAATACTCTTCTCAAATATATTGCCATATATTTGAAATGCTACAATTTTGGCCACATTCAATATACTTCAAAATATAGTTTTATATATATACTGCATGTTGAAATGCATTTTTATTACAAAATATATGAAAAATATGTTTTAAAATACATTTCAAATATACTGTGTCTTTAGTAATACAAATCTACATTTTTGGAATGCATTTACAAATATATCTTAAAATGACTTTTTTATATGTTAAAAAAAATCTGAAGAATATATTTTTTTTTTAAATATATTCTTCAGATTTTATTTTCATTTGTTTTGTAATACAAACACATTTAAACATGCAGTATGTCTATATATATATATATATATAAAAAACTTGTGACAGCGTGGCGATCTGTCACCATATGAAAAGGATATTTCACCCAGGATCCTCAACGAGGCAGGTTGAGGGGCTCCAGGTTACTTGTTTGATGCAGAGGAAAGTGGCTTTTCACTTTCCTCATGTCTTTGTAAAGTCCATTTTGGGACCTGGAGCCTGGAGAGTTCAAAGTGATTTGGGAGGGATGAACTCTCCAATCCTGGGACCAGGTTTTGGGAATGGGCAGGAGACTGATTGGTCAGGTGTGCATGGCTCTCTTCTAGAGTCAGGACCAGGGTTCTGGGCTCCACCCCGGCAGACAGGAGGTCATTGCCCTGGAGTCAGGAGGGCTCCACCTAGGAGAGGTGGGAGCCAGAGCAGCAAGGGCTGCTAGCTGTGTGAAAAAAGCTATATTTTGGAAGGAGTCCAATGCTGTGTGCTGGGACTAACCAGGGGTCTGGGAGACCCACATAAATAGAGGTACTGCTAACCAGCACGGCTGATAAAGAGAGCGAGGAGGCTGAATGGTTTCATTTGTTTTGATGGTGAACGCCCCTGCATGGGAAACTTATGTTATGGAACTTTCTTTTAAATAAAATTCGGCAAAAAGGCCCTTAAAAAGAAGCGAGTTGCTGTGTGCTTTAAAAAAAGCTCTACCATTTGATGTGAGTTCCCACTATATATATATATATATATATATATATATATATTAAAATATATATTGAATATGGCCAAAATTGTAGCATTTTACATATATGGCAAAATATTTGGGAAGAATATTCTTAAAATATATTTCAAATATATTTTTCTTCCATATGGGTAGTAGCTACATTAATTTTCAATATATATATATATTTCAAATATTTTTCCTTAACCCGTTGCTGACCGCGCTATAGCCAAATGACAGCTACAGCACAGTCGGCTAGTTCTGGGAGGGCATCCATTGACGTCCTCCCAGAACCCGGTGCCCCTGTGCACCTCCAGGACGTGCACCGTGCTCACTCTGTGGTCACAGATCAAGGTAAAGGGCCTATCATAGTGGCCCTTTATAATGTGGTCAGCTGTGTCCAAGTACAGTGGATTAAATTGTATACAGACTTGTTGGTTATTGGCAGTCCTTTCCTCACGCGCTGTCACAGTGAGAGGAAAGGAGAGACAGTAACCGGCAATTCTGACAGGCACATTTGCATTGATAATCATGGCACATCAGTGCCCATCAGTCCAGCTTATCAGTGCATATAAGTGTCGCCCATTAATGCCTCCGCATTAGTGCACATCAGTGACACATCATTAGTGCCGCCTCATCAATGAAGAAGAAAAATTACTTATTTGCAAACATTTTTAACAAAAATTAAGAACAATTTTTTTTTCCAAAATTTTCCGTCTTTTTTTTGTTTGTTTAGCAAAAAATAAAAACCCCAGTGGTGATTAAATAACACCAAAAGAATTCTCTGTCTAAAAAAATGCTAACAATTTTATATGTGTACAGCGTTGCATGACCGTGCAATTTTCATTCAAAGTGTGACAGTGCCGGGGCAGGAAGGGGGTGAAAAGGTCCAGTATTCAAGTGGTTAATTTTCACCTGGAGATCCAACTAGTAATATAGTTTCTGTTCTAAGGTGACAATGCTAACTCAGACAAGAAAAAGAAAAAAATACCTTGCATATTTTTTTCTATAGGTACCACATCTGTTAAACATTATAGTAGAATCCCTCCAAACAAACCGGTTAGGGCTTTACTGGTACCACAATGAATAATCGTATGTATAAAAATATCCAATATGTTATTAGAGTAATTAAAATCAAACACTAAAAGAAATGTCCATTGCACATAGTATTGGCATTACACATCATCCACGATTTACAGTATCTCCCAGAAGTGAGTACACCCCTCACATTTTTGTAAATACTTGATTCTATCTTTGTGACAACACTGAAGAAATGACACTTTGCTACAATGTGACGTAGTGAGTGTACAGCTTGTATAACAGTGTAAATTTGCTGTCCTCTCAAAATAACTCAACCATTAATGTCTAAACTTCTGGCAACAAAAGTGAGTACACCCCCCTAAGTGAAAATGTCCAAATTGGGCCCAAAGTGTCAATATTTTCTGTGGCCACCATGGTTTTCCAGCACTGCATTAACCCTCTTGGGCATGGAGTTCCCCAGAGCTTCACAGGTTGCCACTGGAGTCCTCTTCCACTCCTCCATGACGCCATCATGGAGCTGGTGGATGTTAGAGACCTTGCACTCCTACATCTTCTGTTTAAGGATGCCCCACAGATGTTCAATAGGGTTTAGGTCTAGAGACATTC
Source organism: Staurois parvus (assembly GCF_062004578.1). NCBI lineage: Eukaryota > Metazoa > Chordata > Amphibia > Anura > Ranidae > Staurois > Staurois parvus. Next base: position 313,692 of record NW_028318051.1, read on the forward strand.
TTGACCAGTCCATCACCTTTACCCTCAGCTTCTTTAGCAAGGCAGTGGTCGTCTTGGAGGTGTGTTTGGGGTCGTTATCATGTTTGAATACTGCCCTGTGGCCCAGTCTCCGAAGGCAGTGGATCATACTCTGCTTCAGTATGTCACAGTACATTTTGGCATTCATGGTTCCCTCTAGAGATGAGCGAATCGAACTTGGCGAAGTGGAATTCGTTTCGAATATTAGGAAAAATTCGATTCGCACCGAATCCGAATTTTAGCAAACTTCGGATGCACGAATCGAATTTTCCCCGATCAGCCGGCAAAAAGTGTCACTGCAGAGAGCTCCGCTATTTCTGACAGTTCTCTGACAGTTCCTTCACATTTACAGCAGTTGAAACATTGTATCTATTTGTTTCCATTTAGGATACAGATGTTTTTATTCGGAAACAAATAGATACAATGTTTCAACCGCTGTAAATGTGAAGGAACTGTCAGAGAACTGTCAGAAATAGCGGAGCTCTCTGCAGATACACTTTTTGCTGTACTGGAATTCTTCTTCTTTTCATTCTTCTTCTTCTTTTCATTCTTCTTCTTCTTTTCATTCTTCTTCTTCTTCTTTTCATTCTTCTTCTTCTTCTTTTCATTCTTCTTCTTCTTCTTTTCATTCTTCTTTTCATTCTTCTTCTTCTTCTTTTCATTCTTCTTTTCATTCTTCTTCTTCTTTTCATTCTTCTTCTTCTTCTTTTCATTCTTCTTCTTTTCATTCTTCTTCTTCTTCTTTTCATTCTTCTTTTCATTATTCTTCTTCTTTTCATTCTTCTTCTTCTTCTTTTCATTCTTCTTTTCATTCTTCTCATTCTTCTTTTCATTCTTCTTTTCATTCTTCTTCTTCTTCTTTTCATTCTTCTTCTTCTTCTTTTCATTCTTCTTTTCATTCTTCTTCTTCTTCTTTTCATTCTTCTTCTTCTTCTTTTCATTCTTCTTCTTCTTCTTTTCATTCTTCTTTTCATTCTTCTTCTTCTTTTCATTCTTCTTCTTCTTTTCATTCTTCTTTTCATTCTTCTTTTCATTCTTCTTTTCATTCTTCTTCTCATTCTTCTTTTCATTCTTCTTCTTCTTCTTTTCATTCTTCTTCTTCTTCTTTTCATTCTTCTTCTTCTTCTTTTCATTCTTCCTCTTCTTCTTTTCATTCTCCTTCTTCTTCTTTTCATTCTTCTTTTCATTCTTCTTCTTCTTCTTTTCATTCTTCTTCTTTTCATTCTTCTTCTTCTTTTCATTCTTCTTTTCATTCTTCTTCTTCTTCTTTTCATTCTTCTTTTCATTCTTCTTCTTCTTCTTTTCATTCTTCTTTTCATTCTTCTCATTCTTCTTTTCATTCTTCTTTTCATTCTTCTTCTCATTCTTCTTTTCATTCTTCTTCTTCTTCTTTTCATTCTTCTTCTTCTTCTTTTCATTCTTCTTTTCATTCTTCTTCTTCTTCTTTTCATTCTTCTTCTTCTTTTCATTCTTCTTTTCATTCTTCTTCTTCTTCTTCTTCTTCTTCGTCGTGCCCCGTGACTGCCCAAATGAGTGAAGTGTGCAGTGATTCTAAGATCGACGGCACTCATCTGCATGTCATACTGACTGACAGTATTATTTCTCTTCCCCAGCAGACTCCAAGGGCATTTAAATTAAAGGTACAGTGTTCTGCACTAATATAAAGGCTCTCTGAAGCCTAGAAACCCTTTTAATAAGTTAAATTCGCAGCGAATAAATTCGCATCAAATCGAATTTCTCCCGCAAATTCGGCGAATCAGCCGAATCGAATTTTTGAATAATTCACTCATCTCTAGTTCCCTCAATGAACTGTAGCTCCCCAGTGCCGACAGCACTCATGCAGCCCCAGACCATGACACTCCCACCACCATGCTTGACTGTAGGCAAGACACACTTGTCTTTGTACTCCTCACCTGGTTGCCGCCACACACGCTTGACACCATCTGAACCAAATCAGTTTATCTTGGTGTCATCAGACCACAGGACATGGTTCCAGTAATCCATGTCCTTAGTCTGCTTGTCTTCAGCAAACTGTATGCAGGCTTTCTTGTGCATCATCTTTAGAAGAGGCTTCCTTCTGGGACGACAGCCATGCAGATCAATTTGATGCAGTGTGCGGCATATGGTCTAAGCACTGACAGGCTGACCCCCCCCCATCCCCACACCCCTTCAACCTCTACAGCAATGCTGGCAGCACTCATACGTCTACTTCCCAAAGATGACGTTTGGATATGATGCTGGGCATGTGCACTCAACTTCCTTGGTCAACCATGGCGAGGCCTGTTCCGAGTTGGAACCTGTCCTGTTAAACCACTGTATGGCCTTGCCTACCGTGCTGCAGCTCAGTTTCAGGGTCTTGGCAATCTTCTTATAGCCTAGGCCACCTTTATGTAGAGCAAAAATTCTTTTTTTCAGATCCTCAGAGAGTTATTTGCCATGAGGTGCCATGTTGAACTTCCAGTGACCAGTATGCGAGAGTGAGAGCGATAACACCAAATTTAACACACCCGCTCCCCATTCACACCTGAGACCTTGTAACACTAACGAGTCACATGACACCGGGGAGGGAAAATGGCTAATTGGGCCCAATTTGGGCATTTTCACTAGGGGTGTACTCACTTTTGTTGGCAGTGGTTTAGACATTAATGGCTGTGTGTTGAGTTATTTTAGGGGACAGCAAATTGACATGTTATACAAGCTGTACACTGACTACAATACATTGTAGCAAAGTGTCATTTCTTCAGCGTTGTCACTTGAAAAGATAGAATCAAATATTTACAAAAATGTGAGGGGTGTACTCACTTCTGGGAGATACTGTACATAAATGGTTCCAACAACTGGTTAATAACAAAAAGATGAAAGACGGGGTTTTAACATTCAATGCGTTTCACAGGTCAGCATCTGCTTCTTCAAGAAGGACAAAAATTACAATAAAAATGTTCACAACGACAGCGAAGGTATCCAGTGTGTCCCCTCATCACTTATTGAAATACCAGAATCTCCATCTTATGTGCAAATTGTTATTATGTTTACAAAAATGTGCGAACAAATTTGAATTGGTATTTGTGACTGGCTGCTGCTTCTACATAGGGTTCTGACCCTCAAGAATGTTAAATTGTTTTGGAATAAGTGCTGCCTGTTTAAACCATACAAAATAAACAATAGCAATACATGCAAATTTAAACTTTAATGTGCAAAAAATTATATTGTGCCTCTTAACAAAGTGCCTCTTAATAAAATGCCTCTTAATAAAGTGCTGATGACCTTAGTGCTCCCTGCCAAGATTAAAACCTTACATTGTGCAAAATAGCAAAACATAAATGACCAAATATATAAATTAAAGATAAAATAATCTTATATGAAGGATTGCAGTCTCTCATTGTGCAAATATGCTGTTGTTCTTGACAAAGTGCAAATTCTTGGAAATCCCACTCACTCACCGACTTTTATGGGCTCTTACAGATATCTGAGAGTCTAGTGCACTTACAGAAGTTTAGCTGGGACTTGTGGTCCTCCTCGTCACAGATCTCCTCACCCGGTGGTAATATGTATCAGCTCAATGGTCACAGGAATGTAACTCATGAAGTAGAGAGAAAATGGGTGAGGAATCCTATAGAGTGGATACGAAAGAGGGCTTAGGATCCCTTTAAATCCCTAAAAGGCGTTTCATTCACCAAAAATCTGGTGAGTGTAATTGATGTTGGTTTGCACGGGTGGAAGGTGGAAGTTTTCTTTGCATTTGAAGAATTTTTGGATTTCTTATCTTCACACGAATTTTTTGTGATTCACGAACTTTTGGTGTTTATTATTATGATGGACTTTCACTATTAATATTATTTAGTATTATTATGCACTTTATAGATTGATTATATTTTGAGGTCTATGTTTGCGCTGTTTATTTATAATTGTCACATTTTGTGTGTTTTATCACATTGCACAGCAGCAGGGTAGATCCTGTATTAGTTTCTTTGGCGCAGGAAGAATTTTCAGTTTATAGAGAGAAAATGGGGCCCACATAGTGAAGTTACGTTTATTTATTTATTTAGGAAAATGAGATTATGTAGATTGCACTCACATTTCAAATCCAATATCCAAGTATAAAATGCCAGAACGGATGTGGCGCGCCAACATGCGTTTCACCAGCCGGATGTGACGTCACCGTGCCACCACTTGACGCGTTTCGTCCTTCCCACTGGAACCCGCTTGAACCTCAAAGGACGCCCAGTGGGAGGGGCGAAACGCACTTTATTAAGAGGCACAATATAATTCTTTGCACAGCAAAGTTTAAATTTGCATGTATTGCTATTGTTTATTTTATATGGTTTAAACAGGCAGCACTTATTCCAAAACAATTTAACATTCCCTCATCACTCTTGATGCACTGGATACCTTCGCTACCATTGTACTATTGCTGGATGTACAGGGCCTCCCTATACCTTTAAGGAGGGGTGGGCTCCCTCCAGGCATACCTGCCCTTAATTTATGCATTATGAGGGGTCTTCAAAAAGTTTCTGCACTTTTTTAATGCATATATATAAGAGCAAAATCTTTTTGAAGATCCCACGTATATGTGCTCCAAATTTGGAGACTTTCAAAATTTATAGCGGTCTGCAGTACACTGGGGTCCCATTATGTGGCCACTGCAGTTTACACATATATCTGTAAATGTGTGCAAACTAAACCTCTAGTTTTTAACATGAACTGTTCAACTGTTAATTCTGTTTGTTGCAGGTTGGCTTGTAAGTGAGCTGGGAATTTTTGTTTTCTGTTTTTTGACATGTGTTGCCCTTCCATGTGCTCCTTGCTGCATAAGCAAGTTATTATTATTATTTCAGGTACTTATATAGCACTGTCAATTTACACAGCGCTTTACATACTGTATATATTGTACATTCACATCAGTCCCTAACCCTCAAGGGGTGTACAATCTAAGGTCCCTAACTTACATCCATATACAAGGGCCAATTGAGACAGGATCCAATTAACCTACCAGCATGTCTTTGGAGTGTGGCAGAAACCAGAATACCCAGAGGAAACCCACGCAGGCACAGGGAGAACATGCAAACTCCAGGCAGGAGGTGCCATGGTTGGGATTCGAACTAACGAACCTAGTGCTGCCAGGCGGAAGTGCTAACCATTAAGCCACTGTGCTGCCCAGTTATAGGTTGGGGTGGTTGCCATTTGTTTGTAGAAGTGTAAACTAAACCCCTGTAAGGCTAAGTGCTAAACAGAAACCAACCACAGGAATAATTTTTGAATTCTGCATTACAAAAACTACAGGCAGAATCTGACTGGTCCCCAATGGGACTTACAATATCTCTCCCACACAAGCCTACACACTGCAGCAGGTTTAAGATAATGAATGTCCCAACCTAGTTTGTGTTCTATATTTAAATTAGAGTTAAACCCTAACAGGATAACATTTAGTTTGTTATTGCACCGTATATAATAAGGAATTGATTTTTTTTAATTTAAAATTAAAAATGTAGTCTTTATAATTTTTTGCCTTTTTTTGCATCTCATACCTGTTGATTCTTTGCAGCCTCATTGCGGTTACTTCTTGTCCACATACATGAATTCCAGCAATGGCTGTATGTCATCACTCAAGGAGGGTTTCCTGTGTGACAACAGCTGAACATGCCTGTGCAACTGCCCAGCCACTTATAGTCTTCAAAGGCAATGCATGTGATGATGCAGGAGAGCAACAGAGAGACAGGCGTAGAATGTTCAAAGTATAAATGCACAGAAAAAGGGCACCCAAAAGGCACAAGAGTCCAAGATGCTTTTAATTATTTGTAAGCTGATCACATAAAAACATCCAATGCGTTTCGGGAGCCACAACAGTTCCCCTTCATCAGAGCTACAAAACAGACATGAAACATGATGATACAAATGATATAAAAACTTAGATCCATGGATCAATGCTTAAAAAAGCAACTAATTGTAAAAGATTATTTTAAATGCATAGATGTATATATATATATGCTATTGGTTGAACTGGATGGACTTGTGTCTTTCAACCAGACTAACTATGTTACTATGTAATATACACTATGTTTCCAAAAGTATTGGTATGCCTGCCTTTACACACACATGAACTTTAATGGCATGTCCACAAGGTTTAGGAGTGTGTCTATGGGAAGGTTTGACCATTCTTCCAGAAGCACATTTGTGAAGTCAGGCACTGATGTCGGCCGAGAAGGCCTGGCTCGCAGTTTCCGCTCTAATTCATTCCAAAGGTGTTCTATCGGGTTGAGGTCAGGACTCTGTGCAGGCCAGTCAAGTTCCTCCACCCCAAACTCACTTATCCATGTCTTTATGGACCTTGCTTTGTGTACTGGTGTGCAGTCATGTTGGAACAGGAAGTTACCATTCCCAATCTATTCCCATAAAGTTGGGAGCATGAAATCATCCAAAATGTCTTGGTATGCAGACACCTTTAGAGTTTCTTTCACTGGAACTAGGGGGCCAAGCCCAACCCCTGAAAAACAACCCCACACCATAATACCCCCTCCACCAAACTTTACACTTTGGACAATGCAGTCAGGCAAGTACCATTCTCCTGGCAACCGCCAAACCCAGACATGTCCATCAGATTGCCAGATAGAGAAATGTGATTTGTCACTCCAGAGAAAATGTCTCCACCACTGCATCCGATGCTTTGCATTGCATTTGGCGATGTAAGGCTTGGATGCAGCCGCTCGGCCATGGAAACCCATTCCATGAAGCTCTCTACACACTGTTGTTGTGATAATTTGAAGGCCACATGAAGTTTGGAGGTCTTTAGTTATTGACTCTACAGACAGTTGGTGACTTCTCTTATGCGCTGACCCCGCTTTGTCATTTTATGTGGCCTACCACTCCGTGGCTGAGTTGCTGTTGTTCCCAGTTGCTTCTACTTTCTTATAGTACCACTTACAATTGACAGTGGAATATTTAGTAGCAAGGAAATGTCATGGATGGACTTATTGCACAGGTAGCAACCTATCATGGAACCACGCTTGAATTCATGGAGCTCTTAAGAGTGACCTATTCTTTCACAAATGTTTGTAGAAGCAGTCTGCATGCCTAGGTGCTTGATTTTATACACCTGTGGCCATGGAGGTGATTGGAACACCTGAATACAATGATTTGAAGGGGTGTCCCAATACTTTTGGCAATATAGTGTATATACACTGGCCATACAGTATATATATATATATATATATATATATATATTCTGTACAACAATCAGGCTTTAACATTATAATGATGCCCCTGATATTGAGTAGGTCCCCCTTTTGCTGCCAAAATATCCCTGACCCGTTGCAGCATGGACACCACGAGACCTCTGAAAGTACGCTGTGGTATCTAGCACCAAGCTCTCAGTAGCAGATCCTTTAAGTCCTATAAGATGTGAGGTGGGGGTCTCAATGAATTGAACTTGTTTTTGATTGATTGAGATCTGGAAGATATGGAACCCAAGTCAACCCCTCAAACTTGTTATGTTCCTCAAACCATTCTTGAACCATTTTTGCAATGTGATAGAGCGCATTATCCTACTGAAAGAGGCCACTGCCATCAGAGAATACAGTTTCCATGAAGGGGTGTACTTGGTCAGCAACAATGTTTAGGTAGGTGGTACATATCAAGTAACATCCACATGAATGGCAGGACCCAAGGTTTCTCAGCAGAACATTGTCTAAACCATCGCACTGCCTCTGCCAGTTTGCTTTCTTCATACTGCATCCTGGTGCCATCTCTTCCCCAGGTAAGCAAAGTGGTTAGCACTTCCACCTGGCAGCTCCAGGGTCGATGGTTAGAATCCTAGCCATAGCACTACCTGCCTGGAGTTTGCATGTTTTCCCTATGCCTGTGTGGTTTTCCTCTCGGTACTCGAGTTTCCTCCCAGAATCCAAAGACATGCTGGTAGGTTAATTGGCTTCTGTCTATACTGGCCCTAGTATGTTTATGTATGAATGTGAGTTAGGGACCTTAGATTGTACACTCCTTGTGGGTTAGGGACCGATGTAAATGTACAATATATGTAGAGTGCTGCGTAACTTGTTGGCGCTATACCTGTAATAAATAAAATTTGATGAATATTGTACACAGGTATAAGCAACTTAAGAAATGTTAAAACACAATGAGAGACTAGTGGAAAAAAATCAACATATAAAAAAGCTTTTAGTAGCCCTCTACTGTTTATATTCATTTTTCAGTTTTCTTTGGGTTTCTGCCAGTCAACGCGGCATTACCTAGCATGACCTGTACCGTACAGAAGGCCAGACTGGAACAGAGCAGAGTTTCCCTTTCTTCTCCCAGAAAGGGTTTGGTCCTTAATAATACAAAGACTTCTGGCCTAATGAATTCAGTTCTTCCAAAACTACAAAGCCCCCTTTCTAAGGCACATAAGGTCATCATGGGCTCTTCATGCAGCATGTTCTTGTACAGAACCATTTTAATGAAAATGAAGCTCTTGGTAAAATATATAAATTCGTATGGAAGTGAGTCACGTTACTGCCAAGGCCGTTCTACAATGTGGTCTTTAGAAGCTTTCCATTTGCTGACACCACAATGAACGTGCTGTAGTTTCGTTCTCTGATCTCCGCAATAGACAGAAGGTCACAAAGTTGACTTGGATGATATACATGCCTGCTGAGATGGCGGCTTACATTCACTGGGAGAGGATTTGGAAGCGGAGGAGACTCAAGAAATATTCAGGGGAGATCCAGTTCCTTTCTTGATCCAACTTTCCTGGTTAATAGATTATTTTATTCATTTTTAAAATTCTTTCTTTTTTTAATTTATTTATATGGGGTTATTCTCCCTGAGGGGTCAAAGGGCTCGATCTGCTGTTGGAACAGATGGTGATGCAGCCATCTTGGTGGGGGGGGGGGGGGGGGGCACAGTAGAACATTACACTAGGGCCAATTTTGGACAGGAGATATTAACCTATGTGCATGTCTGGTGGGGGGAAACTGAATTACCTGGAGGAGTTCCTGGAGGAAACCCACACAAGCACAGGGGAACATGCAAACTCCATGCATATAGTTTCCTGATCAGATCTTGAAACAAGAACCCCAGTGATGCAAGGCAAAAGTGCTCCAATCACAAGTTAACTTGTTCTCAGCCTCCAAATCTCCAAATTCCTTTTTTGATCTGACTGTTAGAGGGTGGCTATGTTCATTCTCCATGGTCCCGCTGTATGTAGGAACATAGACACCCTCTCTTGCTCACTCTCAAGATGGACTATGAGCTTGGTATCAATTAACGTGCATTGATCATTCCAAACAAAGGAAAGTATAGGGGAAAAGGAAAGGCTCTGGAGCGCTCAGAGAACATTACAAATAGGCAAAAAAAACACAGTGAGAAGCTATCTCATGAAAAAATAGAATACAGGCACATTAGGTAGTGGACATGAGCATTGGAATATCATTTAGTGTCATTTTAAGGATTTCATTATAAGAACATATAATACAGATATTTAAATGGCTGTAGGCAGTAGGTCCCCTTTTAAAGCTAAATTCTAGGCAGATATACAATGAACTCATTAATGCCACTCTGCAATTATTAAAACATTATTTAATGAATATAAATTTGACCTGGTACCAGCTTCTTGGAATGATTTGTACAACAGAGCTCAGACTAGAAGAAAGAGAAGCAGCACAAAAGACCAATCAGTTCATCTAAGATGAGCTCAGCTGTCTGCTGCATCTCCTTTTACTGTTCAGCCACTGCTGGGGGATAGACAAGACCTGCAAGTGTTACAGAAATGTAGCAGAATAAAAATAAAGTATTCTGACCTACCAGACAGGGCTGTGCTGGCTGGCAGAACTGTGTAAATCTCAGAACTGGATGGACAGATATACAAATCTTTTGGTAGCTTAAACCTCCTTTACAATCATTTCAACTGTTTATGTGTAGCTATTTGCCTGAAGTTTAGCTTCAAAGTACAAATGACATGTGAGAAATATCTCGACTGCTATAAGTGATTTTTATTCTGAAATTGCTAATACATGGCCATGTCAGACCTGAAAGCTTTTATACAAGGATGCCTTAAATATGAGTCAGAGAAAAGCCAGACTTGTTTCTCTATATATTTGTTCTAAATCAGTGGTTCAGAAATTAAAGGTGAGGTTTAATATGTTTATATTTTGCTTTTTGAAAGACCATATGTTCCATTACATACCTTAATTTAGACTCTGCAATGCCATCACTGAGTCTCTGTGCTTCCCTATGCAATGCAGGCAGATCATGACTACTGGGAGGGGCCAGCAGGGCGCTGTACATGATTCCTGAAGCCATCACAGCACTTTGTCTCCCTTGAAAGTCCTCATCCCTGATGCAAGCTTTTTGGAGGAGTTATACAAATACTAAGATGTCTTCATGGGAGGGGTAACGCCTACATGGGATGCTGAATCTTCATGATTGAAAGGACTGAAATCCAGTGAATGAAAGAAGTGTACCAGGAACAGCCTGTCTGGCCAGCAAAGGGCTAGAAGTTGCTGGATGTTCTCCAGCCAGGAAATGAGGTGGGCTCTATCTGATTCACTGCAGCTTCTAATGAACACTAGGAGAAGCTCACAGTGTGCAATGGAATCTGAGTAACCAATTTGAGCTCTATAGAGGAGCCTGTACAACTGTGCAAGAGTAAAGGGAGCCTGGAGTTCAGATTTAAAGTGTATTATAGCTTTAAAAGGAGATAAAAACATGAAAACCAGCTTTTGTTCCATCTGCTGGCTGAATAATATATAATAATAATAATACATATACAATATGATATATATATATATTTTTTTTTTTTTATAAAACTCCATATTTTAATCCTGGCAAACATAAAACATACTGTATATACAAAACAAATATTCATTCCCTTTTAAAAGGCAGAAATCAGATTGTCTAACACTTGAATACACTTATGTGGTGTGCTGATTACAGTGCTTTGGCCTCAGGGTGACTGCGCCACAAACGCAGATAGAAGCATGTTATTATTCTTTTCATGTCTAAATGTTCCTACTGCCGCAAACACCCGCTACTCTACAAATACATCCAGATCTATTTTTAGAGTCTATATTTGGGGCTCTAGGAATCTTTATTCATGGTATGTCCAGCATGAAAATAATCAAGACGTATTTATTACTGGTGCTGTGCGGTCACCACATGCCAACCACAACACGTTAACCGCAAAAGTAAGCAAGCACATATATAATTTAGCACCACAAATGATTCAAGGGCAAAAGGTAGCATAGTCACCAAGCAATGTATATCACTGTATAGATGAACAACACTAGATGGAGCTATGCTTGGTGCTGAACCGTATGCAGCTGTCCTTGGTGCTGAACTGTTGAAGGAATTCTCCTTGGTGCTGAACTATATATTCTGTTCTTGGTGATTAATTATATGGAGCTGTCCTTTGTGCTGTACTAAATGAGCTCTGCTTAGTGATGAGCTATATGGATCTCTCCTTGGTACTGACCTAAATGGTGCTCTCCTTGGTGCTGAACTCTAGGGTGCTCTCCTTGGTGCTGAACTTCTGAAGGAACTCTCCTTGGCGCTGAACTATATAAGCTCTTCTTGGTGATGAACTGTATAAAACTTTTCTTGGTACCGGAACTATATAGAGCTCTCCTTTACACGGAACTACAGGGAGCTCTCCTTGGTGCTGAACCTTTGAAGGAACTCTGCTTGGTGATGTGCTTTATGAAGCTCTCCTTGGTGATGACCTATATAGAGCCCTTCTTGGTGATGACCTATATAGAGCCCTTCTTGGTGATGACCTATATGGAACCCTTCTTGGGGATGAACTTTTTAAGGAACTCCCCTTGGTACTGAACTATATGAGCTCTTCTTGGTAATGACCTATATGGAGCTCTCCTTTGTGCTGAACGTCTGAAGGAGCTCTGCTTGGTGATGAGCTTTATGAAGCTCTCCTTGGTGATTACCTATACGGAGCCCTTCTTGGTGATGACCTATATGGAGCCCTTCTTGGTGATGAACTTTTTAAGGAACTCCCCTTGGTACTGAACTATATGAGCTCTTCTTGGTAATGACCTATATGGAGCTCTCCTTTGTGCTGAACCTCTGAAGGAGCTCTGCTTGGTGATGAGCTTTATGAAGCTCTCATTGGTGATTACCTATATGGAGCCCTTCTTGGTGATGACCTATATGGAGCTCCCCTTGGTGCTGAACTTTTTGAGGAACTCCCCTTGGTATAGAACTATATGAGCTCTTCTTGGTGATGACCTGTATAAAGCTCTTCTTGGAACTGAACGATATAGAACTCTCCATTATGCTGAACTATAGGGAGCTCTCCTTGGTGCTGAACTATATAAGCTCTTCTTGATGATGACCTATATGGAGTTCTTCTTTGCAATTACCTACACCATATAGCCAAAAGTATTGGGACACCCCTCCAGATCACCTAGGCATGCAGACTGATTCTACAAACATTTGTGAAACAATGGCTCGCTCTCAGGAGCTCAGCGAATTCAAGAGCAGTACTGTGATAGGTTGCCACCTGTGCCATAAGTCCATCTGTGAAATATAGTGTATATGGAGCTCCCCTTGGTGCTGAACTTTGGAAGGAACTGCCCTTGGTAGTGAACTATGTGAGCTCTTTTTAGTGATGACCTGTATAAAGCTCTTCTTGGTGCTGAATTATCTGGAGCTCTCCTTGGTGCTGAACTATACAAGCTTTTCTTGGTGATGACCTGTATAAAGCTTTTCTTGGTGCCGGAACTATATAGAGCTCTCCTTTATGCTGAACTATAGGGAGCTCTCCTTCTTGCTGAGCATTTGAAGGAACTCCCTTTGGTACCGAACTACAGTATATGAGCTCTTTTTAGCGATGGTCTGTATAAAGCTCTTCTTGCTGCTAAATTATATGGAGCTCTCCTTGTTGCTGAACTATCTGCAGCTTTCCTTGGTGGTGAACAATTTTAAGGACAAAAATGTAACATATTGAAGCATAACTTATGGCTTAATTTTTTTTTTTTTTTTGGGCTTGTTTTCCTTTTATTTTACCCGTTGGTCCTGCCAGTAACACACTTTTTTTTTCCTAAGATGACAACTCTTACCTAATGTACTGTATCAATAACAAAGCAGTGTAGGACATTAAGGTGGAATTGCAGGCTTAACCTATCTAGTCTTAAAAATGCTTCCTCCCCCCTCCTAACACCTATGCCGACTAACCTGTGTAAGAAAGAAGTGTATTCTTACAGTACCTATTTTCAGGCCACTCTGTTCTAGTCACATGATCTGGCTTCCAGTACAGAGGTGGCTGCAGGGGAGAGGAGGGGCCACTGACAATGGATGGGCTCTGGGAGCCAAAGGGTGATGTTACCCATGGCTGATTTTACTGCTCCCAGGCATTCCGTTTTTTTAGCACCACAGACTTTTAAATGAAAGAGCCTGAAAATGTGCATACGCACGTTTTTCAAGCATTTTTCAGGCTCCTCTAATAAAGTCTATGGAGTCACAAATGTACGACTGCCCCAAAGAAGCTTATGTACTTTTTCAATTGATATAACACTCATGTGTGAATGGCCCATTGAAAGTAATAAGATCCTTCGCTGTCACACTTCAGTTGTGAATGGGGGGGCTTAAAACACAAATTCCAAAATCATTAAGTTCTCTATAGTGTGTATGTAGAGGGTGGGGGAAAGAGTTTATCCAAACACTCATTCATGTCTGCTGTTGGCACAAGAACAGCTATCCAAACAAGTATGGTAAATCGTGTTGATCTAAGATAGAAAATCTGAAACAAAATCTGATGCAACCAAGTTTACTCTTTATGACTTGTAGTTGTAGTAGAACTGCACAGAACACTGAAAATGAAGGGCATTATACAAACATAGGGGCTAGACTACAGCACATGCAAAAGAAAATATTTTGGCCAAAATTCCAATTTAAAGTGCAACAAATGTGCAGCAAATGTGTACAGCAAATGCTGCAACTGGTCTTTATTCTGCTAAATCAGAGATCTCCAAACTAAGGTTTGGCTGCTAGGGTCAGTGGCATATCCTCAGACTGCGTGGACTGAAGATTCAGATCAGATGGTCTCCTGATGTATAGGAGATGAGGGGCTTCAGATGTAAAGGGGGATTTCTGATGTAATGGGGGGCTTTTGATGTGAAGTTATTTCATGTAGCATGTTTATTTATTCAAATTGCTTTCATTTATTATTATTATTATTATTATTACATCGACTTTATATAGCGCCAAAGGGTTTGCTCAGTGCTGTACAATATAGGGGGGACAATACATTGCACAGTACAACAATAACAAATGACGTACAAGGGGTAAGAGGGCCCTACTCTTCCGAGCTTACAATCAATAAAACTTGTTTTCTCAGCCCATGGATATTTGTAAAATATACGATGAAGCCCTTATACTGAAAAGTTTGGAGACCCCTATTCTAAATGTTATATCTGTGGATACATTGTTTTTCAGCTGTTATATTTATTGCTGACCTTAGTGTCTCCATTGTTAAAAAAAAAACCAGGCATGGGCTAGTATCAAGAAGGCAGGTGATGAATGACACCTTTGCATTAACTGTTGGGTAGATTTTGTGCTTTTGGGTTTTATTGGAGCTTCAGACTTCATGCCTTCTGCATAAAAAAGGTTGATGCACTAACAACAGTTAAGGTTGGTAAAAAGCTACAGCTACAAATAAAACATCAAGTTCAGTTTTCTTTCAGGTAATCCTGATGACACCTTTGTTATATGACAGGTTTTTGAGTGCCTGTTATCAGCAGTGAGCTCAGCCAGGAGATAGCGGACAGCCTTACAGCCCGACACTCACCCTGACACTTCTGTTGTCACACGGAGAATACAAATGAATAACAATGCAAGAGTGGAGATTCAGCTTATTATATATAATGGTGACTGGTTCCCTTTAAAGCATTGTATGTCAAACAAATGCCATGTGCTGATCTTCTGCATCCTCTTTGTTCTTTTTTTTTTTTTTTTCCAACCAAATTTCACTGAAGCAGTGAAATTAAAAGGCTATCACTATGGTGACAGTAAAATCCGTAATTTCACCAATGTTCTTAACTCCTTTCTGCCCACCCCAGCATTCCTTTAAATATATTGGAATGCCTTGGGGGGCAGGAATGATCGGCGATTGTGTGACCACTGTCCCACTGGCTACTGATTTTTATCGCAGACCGAGAGCTGCCTTCAAAGTGATAGTAAACTGCAAAAAGAAAAAAATGGGGTCTCTTGCAGGTCTAAGCCATGACTGATATTAGTGGAAGGAATAGTGTCCCGTTATTGGTATCAGTGGGAGGAATAGTGCCCCATCATTAGTATCACTGGGGGCATTAGGGCCTAATTGTGGAAGGAAAAATGCCCCCTTGCCAGTGTCAGTGAGAGATATGGTTCCCCACTGTTGATGTCATTGGAAGGAATGGTGCATCCTTGTTGGTGTTAATGGGAAAGAATGGGACCTTCTTGTTGGTGTTAATGGGAGGAATAGTGCCCCAAGTGCTGGAAAAGGCAAGCAAAGGGCCGCATTCGGCCCACGGGCCAAGTTTGGAGACCCCTGCTGTATATAATGTTGGGGGTCACTGCCCCACTCTTATTGGTCAATTTTCCCAGACTGCAAGCCCTTTGGTTTTTATGTGCCATATTGCTGGACGAAACCTATGGGTAGTTAAAGGGTTATGTGCCTGGGAGGTGCAAGTGCGTTTGGTTATGTCGCTAGGCGCTGCTTTGTACGTGTCCTTGAATGCAAGAGTGAAGATTCAGCTTATTATTTATAATGGTGACTGGTTCCCTTTAAAGCATTGTATGTCAAATACGTGCCATGTGCTGATCTTCTGCATCCTCTTTGTTCTTTTATTTCTTCAACCAAATTTCACCTAAGCAGTGAAATTAAAAGGCTATCACTATGGTGACAGTAAAATCCATGACTTCACCAATGTTCTTATCTCCTTTCTGCCCACCCCAGCATTCCTTTAAAAATGATTGGCTATCACGTGACCACTGTCCCACTGGCTACTGATTTTTATCGCAGACTGAGAGCTGCCTTTAAAGCGATAGTAAACTGAAAAAAGAAAAAAATGGGGTCTCTTGCAGGTCTAAGCCATAATGTGCTAGTATGCACCACATACGAGCACATTATGACAGACTTACCTGCACATGGAGCCCTCCAGTCACAGCTCCCCCAAAACCTCCATTTTTCACCTCGTCTTTCTTCTGGGGGTTTGGGGGCTAAGGCCATTTGATTAGCCAGGGCCGCATGCGCAGAGCCCCGGCCGTGGCATGGCGCTCTGCATTCAACAGCATACTGTGAATACGCATTGGCTATTGCCAATGTGAATATTTCCTAAACGGTGCAAGTTTAGGAGATATTCATTGTGCCTACAGGAAAGCCTGATTGTAAGCTTACCTGTAGGCACAAGTTAAATTAGGAACGTTACTGCCACGTTAACCCTTTGAGGATCAAGGGACGTATTTGTCCCATGTTTGTAATTGCCTGTATCATCTGATTAAGAACTTAAAACTTTTTTTTTTTTTTTTGGTTTGAGTCAAAATATTAGTTCTTATCAACAAACAACAAATGGATCTAGCTTTTTGCCAATTATTTCATGAAATGGCTTAGTTACAGCAACTGAAGTGTACGAACTTTAAAAACAAAAAAATTGATTCTTTTGGCGGTCCAAAACCTTACGGTCCTCAAAGGGTTAACAGTGTGGTCTTTGTGCTTACTACTACAGTGATTTCTAGCTTCCCCTACAGCCCTTTAGGTATGAGATATGCATACCTACATTGTATCAAGCTAGTCCAATGTAAGTATGCAATATAGATCATGGAGTTCATCTTTAGGTATATGTAAACCCTCATCTTGTAAAACAACCCATTCAGTTTAAAGTAAAAATTAAATGCAAAACATTTATGTATAGATATAAAAAACCCATTATAAAAACCTGTTTCCCCATTTTTTTACAAGTGATCCCATACCTTCTGTTCTCAGCTGCAATAGTGCTGGGGCAGGTGAAACAGCAGTGCACTGATCTTCCTAGTAAATGGCTGTGCAGGGGGGAGGGGAGGGGCATGTCAGCATAAGCCTGACCATTGGATTAGCTCCCAGCACAGCCAGAACAATGGCCAGAATGTGCTCCCATGCCTAGTGTGGTCAGTTATCAATAGTAAAGCTGAGGAACTGGCAGGAACACCAGGGATTTCACACAAAGGAAGCAATGCAAAGAGAACAGGATACTTTTTCATAAAAGTACATGGTACAGCAGGCACCTATCTGCAATTTGAAATGTTGGGTTTACATATTTTTTAAATAACATGCATCATCCATTTAATTCTTCCTTTTCTGTAGTAGATATTCCTAGTTGTGGTTGATATCTACAGTCAGTCTACCTTCTATATCAGGGGTCTCCAAACTTTCTAAACAAAGGGCCAGTTTACTGTTCTTCAGTCTTTAGGGGGGCCGGAGTGGCCAGTGGGAATACAAAAATGCCCCAGTGTCAGTGGGAGTAAACAATATCTTGGGCTTGGAGAAGTAATAGTGCTCCATGACTGATATAAGTGGGAGGACTAGTGTCCCATTATTGGTATTAGTGGGAGGAATAGTGTCCCATCATTGGTATTAGTGGGAGGAATAGTGCCCCGTCATTGGTATTAGTGGGAGGAATAGTGTCCCGTCATTGGTATCAGTGGGAGGAATAGTGTCCCGTCATTGGTATCAGTGGGAGGAATAGTGTCCCGTCATTGGTATCAGTGGGAGGAATAGTGTCCCGTCATTGGTATCAGTGGGAGGAATAGTGTCCCGTCATTGGTATCAGTGGGAGGAATAGTGTCTCGTCATTGGTATCAGTGGGAGGAATAGTGTCCCGTCATTGGTATCAGTGGGAGGAATAGTTCCCCCCGATATTGGTATTAGTGGGATGACTAGTGTCCCATCATTGGTATTAGTGGGAGGAATAGTGCCCCATTATTGGTATCAGTGGGAGGAATAGTGCCCCATTATTGGTATTAGTGGGAGGAATAGTGTCCCATTATTGGTATTAGTGGGAGGAATAGTGCCCCATCATTGGTATTAGTGGGAGGAATAATGTCCCATTATTGGTATTAGTGGGAGGAATAGCGTCCTATTATTGGTATTAGTGGGAGGAATAGTGTCCCATTATTAGTATTAGTGGGAGGAATAGTGTCCCATTATTGGTATTAGAGGGAGGAATAGTGCACCATGATTGGTATCACTGGGAGGAATAGTGTCCCATCATTAGTATCACTGGGGGCATTAGGGCCTAATTATTTATATCAGTGGAAGGAAAAATTCCCCCTTGCCGGCTTCAGTGAGAGATATGCTTCCCCACTGTTGATGCCATTGGAAGGAATGGTGCCTCCTTATTGGTGTTAATGGGATAGAATGGTGCCTTCTTGTTGGTGCTATTGGGAGGAATAGTGCCCCAAGGGCTGGAAAAAGGCAAGCAAAGGGCCGCATTCGTCCTACAGACAGCAATTTGGAGACCTCTGCGCTATATAATGGAAAATATTGGGGGTCACTGCCCCACCCTTATTGGCCCATTTTCCCAGACTGCAACCCCTTTGGTTTTTATGTGCCATATTGCTGGACAAAACCCATGGGTAGATAAAGGGTTATCTGCCTGGGAGGTGCAAGTGTGTTTGGTTATGTCGCTAGGCGCTGCTTTGTACGTGTCCTTGGCAGTCACACACACAGTTTGGTCACAGCAGGGAATATCCCTGTCACAGGACTCTATCAGGCATCCTGCGTGCTTAATTTACATAATGAGGCTGATTTGCATAGGCATCTTGCGTAGTGATAGTTTATTTGTTTGGCACGCGGCCAGCTCTGCTTTCCAGCTACATAGCGTCTCGCCAGTTGGCAGTGTCTCTAATATTGGTTCATTGCTGCCACGCAGACTGATGGGTTAAAATATGCCAGTTTTATTTCCAGAAAAGCTCAGTCAGGACTGTTCTCAGCGGCAATCCCCCCATTCCGTCCATTTCTAAATGTTAATGATACAGGCATTATGTGCCTCGGGGATCCTCTGTGTGAAAGAGATGGTCACACTGCTAAGCTGACTAATCACTTAGGTCTTTCCAGTTTGGACTGTGCTGCCTAGATATCCCTTAATGGGCAGGAGAGATCGCGGTAATGTCTACATCACTATAGAAAAAATTGAGGTTTCACATTTATTCATACACAGTTGCCCTTCCCGCTGTCAAAGCTTTGCAATATAGCAAAAAAAAACAAAAAAAATTAAAGCTGGACTCCAGGCAGATATAAAAACTTGTTACCCAGTTATGTATCCATTTAAAAAATCATGCAATGCCATCACCCAAAGGGTGGAAACGTAAGCTATGGAGCTGTTCACCTAAAACCCCTCCCCCCATGCCTCTACTCCCCGAATCCTACCTCCAATCTACCAATCCTTTATCTCGGTCAGGTTTTTTTTACTTAAAGTGTTACTAAACCCACAACACTAAAATCAGTCTGTATATGCAGTAAAGCATACTTGTTATACTCACTGTGGAACCTAAGGGGTTAATCCTCTGCATTGTGTAAAAAGGCTGTATGATCATGCCTTCTCTGATCCTCCCCTTCTTCTACTGTCGCCAATATATCTCCTGATAGAACAGAGGTTTGGAAGCAAGCTGCACATGCTCAGTTTGGTGTGTGTTGCTAGAGAGCTTTTCTTTTTTTGGGGGGAGGGTGCATGTGAGCAGCACAGGATCAATCAGCATGGTCCAGACAGAGGTCAAGGGTCTTGCAGCCTCATAGGGGAGAATAAAAACTCCTCCTACACGCTTTAAGCAGTGCTCTGTTGGATATTGATAGAAGTCACAAGACTGCTATATACTGCTGATGAGAAAAGGTATTTAGAAGTTTAAATTTACTAAAATAATTGCATAAAACAAAAACCCAATACTGTGGTGCCTACTTGTGGCAAATAATTACCATGCTAACAAAAAAACCAACAAAACAAAAACAGTTTGTGACCTATGTGGTTACATTTGGACAACTGGCCCTAATAGGAGTGAAACACTATTAAAGCCAAATTGATATAAAAGAGCACTTGCTAAAAATGATAATTCACCCAATATTTTGTAAAGCAAAAGAAAAACAACAAATACAAACAAATCCTTAACGTCAATAAATATGCATATCCCAACACCACATATTGAACAGTCCTCCCCTGGTTTCAGCATTCAGCAGACTCCAGACCTCCTCTGGTCCTCCTCCAGACCCTGCACTTTCTGCTTCCCAGCTCCCCCTCCCAGCTTCTTCCAGCACAAGGTAGGGGGGGGGTGCACCGCGGTGTAAGGGAGGGTGGGGGACTCTTAAGTTCTATGCCAGTTGAAAAGGAGGGTCCACACTGCTGGTATCATCCACAAGAAACTTTGTTGGAGACTGCTCACATAGAACACCATGGTAGAGTCATATTCTGCCTGAGCAGTCACCAATACAAGTTTCTTGTGGATGATACCAGTGCGACCCTCCTTATCAGACTTGCATCATCTGCTACAGGAGTGTGAGTGGGCTCTGTGCCGGTCTGCCCCTGCCCTTCACAGATTAAGCCTTCAGTTATTACTAAAACCAGTAATAAATGAATGCAGAGGCAACTATTTACTATGATAAAGAGTATATAGTCATATATATAGTCATACAGATACAACCAGCCCTTTGAAGGCAACCATAATGCTGATGCGGCCTGTGGTAAAATTGAGTTTGGCACCCGTGATGTAAGTGATCTAATTCCTGGGCAGCTTCTACACCCCAGAGGATCTCCATGGTCTCCTTGGCTTGCAGAGTAATGTAACAAAAATGAAAATTGAAGCACCACACCACTGATAAGAGATACAGATACAACCTTATTCCAACAAAAGTCAGGGGGGACAATCCAAAAAGTAGCCAATGCATTTTGTGGGTTCCAGAACACCCCCTTCATCAGGGCTAGAAAGTCCCAAGTGCAGGCAGCATGGTTTTATACATTCAGGGTAGGTATTTATGCACCCAGCCAACTCCTTTTCAGTCTGCCATGGCCTTATTCACTTCTTTGTGCAGCCATGCTCAAGTCTGCACTTCACGGTCTTCAAGAGCTACTCACCTGAGTCCACTGTCTCTAGAAACCCAATGGCATCCCTTTCAGGAGTGAGGGCACCACAGTCCAGGCCAGGGGCGGACTGACAATGCATGGGGCCCCAGGCAATAGGGGATCCTTGCCCAAACTCAAAAAATCCTGTGAAAAAGGTACCAGGGACATCTCATGGGGCCCCCTACTGACCCCGGGCCCTCGGCCAGTGCCCAAGTTTCCAAATGGTCAGTCCCTGGTCCAGGCACACCCTAGATCAGTCCTTGTAATGTCTTTAGGATAGTGTCGTTTTCTGGAGCAGCAGAAAACTCTGTCACTGGACAGTCAATAGGACGTGTCTATATCATAGCATCATGGCAGCAAAAGAAAGACCATCCAACCTTGCAAAAAGAAGACATGGTGCATCACATGACCACCTATTCACATATGTTTGATTTTTGTTGTTGTTTTTTTAAGTTGGTGGGGTTTGTCAAGGATAGTGGGGGTTGCTTGCCCACACGGCAGATATACTGACAGATCTGCAGGAGACCGGCATGGCACCAACGATCTACTGATTGCTGGTGCAATGGTTTCCAGGCTCCTACAACCTGCAAAAAATGTGCATTTATTATTTTTGGTAAAAAGGTGAGCCTATCCTTTAATCTTCTCCCCGCCCCCCCAGAGTCCCATTGGTTATGATAATTACTACAGGCAAGATAGTTTCCTATTTTTTTCTCTTTTGATCTGTCTTAGTATGACCCCAGAGCCCTTCTGATTTTTGTTATATTACTTCACAATAATCCACTACTCCCAGTTGATATTGCGCCGAGCAGTACATAAAAAATTATACGACCCCTATTTAAAATTTTATGTAATAGCTTCCTGATGACAATTACATTTCAGTTGCGTCTTCGAGATAAAAACGTACGACCGGTTCAATACAACGGCCAATGATTTTTTGGCTTTGAAAACCACTTACTGTTACAGAGAAACATAAAACCATGCAGCTTTTCTGAAAACAGAGTGTAATTGTCCCTCTGCCCGCTGCTAGAACCAGAAAAAAACAAGTTATAACATCTCCTATGAAAATGGAATCTCAACGGGCCACAGAGGGTTAATTTAATATTACAAGCCTATAAAATAAATAGCGACCCCTGAATATGTTATCGCGGCTAATCGTTTACCAGTGCCATGCCCACCCACTCTTTCTCTACCTGGCACAGGTCCTGTTGCCCAGACAGATTGTGAGTCAAAAGAAAAGCTCTCTTGAAAACACTGCAGCCAGGGAGCTGTTGCCAGAGCATAATTACCTTCACCAAAGGCTGCTTTTGTTTTAATTAAAGGTACAAACGAGCTTCCAACAGATGGGAGATGTTTGGTGTTATGGGGAGAAACGGCGGATCGTGTTTAACTCTTTCCCAGGGGCTGCGAGGAAACAATCAATTCTGGGAGTCTGGAGTGAGGCTTCGGTGCTGCATTGAAAATCCGAAGATTTAAAGTACATGTAAACCCAATTAATGAAATCTCATATAAGCCTTTGCGTGTTAGTGTAGTTTAAAAAATCATTCATATTTTTAAATCTGCAGTTTTTGTTTATACTTAGTGATCTTGCAATGAAGGGATGTCCTTGCTTAGGCACTTCCTGTTATGGGGTGACAACGCTCTCTGTATGTTTACCAATTGAGCTCCTGTGTTGTCACCCTGTCAAATTCGCTTCCGAATGAGACTACAAGTGGGATTTCAGCACAAGTGGCCATGGTCTGCTGTTGTTACTGGTAGGAAACTCACCCTAAGAAGTGGAATGAATGGAAAAAGGAGGGACCCCCTAGGACTGGGACTTTGAGAGCTTAAATAGTTCCAAAAATATTTTAAAAAAGTACAAATTTTATTTGTCAAAAAATTATTATGACACATAGACATACAAAACAATACATCATACAGAGTCATAGTACAGTATCGAGTATGAAATTACATGATAAGGATACCCAGTATGTGACGAACCGTCCCTTTGTGATAACATTTTGCCCTTTCTGTTTCAGTTTTCTCCGCTTGGTAAAGCTGTATATGTTTAGCAGCTGGTATGTAGACAGACATTCTACACTGTTTAGGAAATTTGAGTCTTTCATTTCTATAGAGTTCATACTGTATTGTTGGTTGTAGGGTTTTGTTGTGGGTGGGGAAAACCCGGTGCCAGACTGTCTGGTGGGGGTGAAGCTGTATATACTGAGCTGTGTTTATTAAAGATTCATTCATTTCACCCTACATGAAGTTTCAACTCGTGGTTTGGGATAGCAGGGAAGGATTAGTTTTGAGCTCTAATACCTGCCTTGGCAGAGCACTGGAAGACTTGCCAGAAAAGGGGACCATTGGGTGAGACGCATCGCTCCGCACGAGGAAGCCCAGGCGGAACAGTTCTGCCACACAGTATGACTGTGTTTGACTGGTCATAGAAGATATACATTGGTATCATTATTGACGTACAAAACTGCAGAGATACTATTCTAATTGTTGGATGGTGGCTTACAATCAGGAAATGTTATCCTTTTTTTTTCTGTAAGAAGTGGAATGAAGCCATTGCTGGAGTGCAAGTAGAAGCTGCAGGAGATCATCAGCAGCCCTGAGATGCAAAAAAAGATGAAAATAGTTAAATCAATATTGTATTAAATAAAAGAGAGTGTGAGAAAAAGAAAGTCAGTTGGGCTGCATTCACACCTGCACGATGCAACTCAAGTGCGTTTTCCGATGTGTTTGTTGCATGACAGCATAGGGAAGCTCATTTATGTGAATGAGCTACCCAACAGACGACAAATGCTCCAGCGTAGCTCAAGTACCTTTTTTTTTTAAATTGCATTTAAAAATGCAACATGCCTACATTTTTCCATAAAGCAGAGTTCCGCCCCCCAAAAACAAAAAAATTAAAAGTCAGCAGCTACAAATATTTTTAATGTAAGGACACTTACCTGTCCTGGGATCCAGTGCTGTCCTCACCCCGAGCCGTTTCTTTAATCGCCTTTTGGGGGCCGGCACCACCATCTTGACTAAGGAAACCCTTCAGTGAAACCTTGCGGCTTCAAAGCTGGTTTCCTACTGCGCATGTGCGAAGCGCACTGTGCTTTGTGAATGGGCCGCAGTCCTCTGGGACCTCATGAATTTCCCAAATGGCTGAGGGGAGGGGGCAGGACTTTCTGGCTGTGGCAAACTGAGTCGGTAGTGGGTGTGGGTGCCTATCAAAACCAGGTACCCCTTCCCCCCCATGAGGTGCCAAATGTGGCACCGGAGGTGGGGAGGAGGCATACACTTTTGGGTGGAACTCTGCTTTAATGCACTCCACTGCATGACTTGTGAATGAGACATATAGACAGTAATTTGGCTGGGTCCTTGCGTTGAGTCTGCATTCATGGCAGAGCAAATGATTATTCTTCTCTTTTCACACATCAATTCCCATCTCTTTTGCCAGGTTGCCATTTTCTCTATCCTCAGATTTTGATTTGCCTACACTGAACTGATGGACTTTTCTTACTTCCAATGGACATCTAGCTACTGGAAATAAAGGGGATTTACTAGATCATTGGTCTTGAAGGACATTTACTCATTTGTTGCAGACCTGTGTCCACTTACCCTAGGTCAGGGGTAGGCAACCTGCGGCTCTCCAGCTGTTGCAGCACTACAAGTTCCATCATGCCTCTTCAAGTCATAGCTGTAACCATCAGTTTTGTAATCTTGCAATGCCTGGGAAATGTAGTTCCACAACAGCTAGAGAGCCACAGGTTGCCTACCCCTGCCCTAGGTTCACACTTATGCGGATTTCAGTGCATTTTCCAGTTTGCAGAAACATGTTACAGTTCATTTAACATGGTTTTCTATGTATCTAGTTTTGAGCCAGTGCGTTTTTTTGAAAGGGTCAAGGACTTTTTTTCCAGCAGCAGATTGCGTTTTTTGTGCAATTGCCCTTTGTGGAACTGCACCAAAAATGCAAATGTTGCATTTTTGATGTGACTTTGGATGGGTGCAACTTTGATGCAACTTTTTTTGGTTATTAGGAAAGTATGACTTTCTGCTCATGTAGTGTGACTGTGTTGCAACTTTACACTTTCTGGCACTCAAGTGCCATCAAAGTCGCACCCATCCAAAGCTGCATCAAAGTCGCCTCAAAATCAATAGTTTTCTATTGGGTAAAAAAAGCATCAAAATGCGTGTTCAAAAACACAATATGCACTGTGAAATCGCACAGTCCGCATTTTGCATAGATGTGAACCTAGCCTTAGGTTCCCTTCAGACCCTTGCAATTCATTGGGATTCTCTACCATGCCCTCGTTAATGCCAGGGTTTTTTTACACTTTAAAGAAGAATCAAAGAAGAAAAAAAAATAACCTATTAGTACACACCCCCACACACAAAACATTAAATGGTTAATACAATTTTGAAAATCTTTACCATTTAGGAGAATAGTATAATTGAATGTCCATGACCTCATCTTTGTAATTCAAAAGATATCAGCATCTGCTCTGCCAAGGAAGAGGTGTAACAGCAGGGATTACATCATATCCTCTCCTCTCTCTCTGCCGTAACAGGAAACTACACTTTCCTACTAGGAAACTACACTTCCCATCAACCACGGGGAATTGTAGTGAATGTGGGCGGGTACACTAGGCATGTATGTGTTGAATATGTCTGAGAGTCTAGGTCCGCCTACTACTGCAAGTGGGGCCGAATTACATCACTGCCTCCTGGAGAAAGAACTACAGAAGGGATGTGCCAAGATCAGTGGCTGGGGGAATAAGAGATATAGCAGCCACTGGTCTTACAAACAGGAAACCAAAGAGAATTAACAGTTTGATTTGAAAATGAGTAGGCTATTTTAGAGCAGCTAGTGCAGGGGAATCAAACTGGCGGCCTTCCAGCTGCATCCAAGTCCCATCCAAGTCTGCATCCAAGGCCATCCAAGTCCCATCATACCTCTACCTTTGGGAGTCATTCTTGTAACTGTCAATATTGCAATGCCTCATGTCACTTTTAGTTTGGCAACAGCTGGAGGGCTACCAGTTTGACACCTGTGAACTAGTAAGTGAACCAGAAGATGGATGACAAATTCAGTAAAGGTAGGAAATCAGCAACAAGGACATGTAAAGAAGTTTTTGCCCAGAGTTCTGCTTTAACATACATTGAAAGGAATTTATCAAAACTAGAGCAGCTGTGCATTTCAGCCAATCAGTTTCTATCTTTCATTTTTAAAGCTTCATTGAACAAGCTGAAGATAGAAGCCAATTGGCTGCCATGCACAGCTACTCCAAATTCTGGCTGCTCCAATTTTAATAAACATACAACAGAGTAAAAAGCAGCATTTTCGTAACACAGTGCGCCACAATGCATGGCATCTGCATTGTGGTTGGCTGCAGTGTGAGTCTGTTGGCACCTACTCTACCTGTGCATTCAACTGCCATTTTGACTGAATGGCAGTGCTGTAAACAATGTGATGTGTATTATGTTAACGCTCTGTAAAAATGTGCATTTCGCCACACATTACTGCAATGCATAGGTCAGATGGGAACATAATAGTGGGAATGTTGTGCAGTGAATCAAGGCAGACTGTGAAGATCTATTATTCCTGCATTTGCCCCACTTTTTGGAAAAAGGTCCCAAAATGAAAAAAAAAAACAACAATGGCGCCTTCCAAGTCCAACTTATTAGAGATAGATCTCCTCTCTCCCCTTCATGATTTAATCGAGCGGCCAGAAAAATACAGCGATCTGCCTGCCCAGCTCAGCAAACTGGAGAGAGCAACCCATTAAATCATTCAGAGACAGCCGTACACTTTATCATCTAGTACGAGGACCAGAAGCTATTAGAATGGAGCAAAAGGGAGGAGGCATTAACTCTTAGACAGGAAAAAAGTGGGAAACAGAAATAAAAGTAGCAGACTTTCAGAAGGATGCAAACCAAATATCAATATTATACCATTTGGATATTGTCATTTATTTTACTCATTTATATTGCACCAACATTTTTCACAGTGCTGCAGAAAGGATCAGAATGATAGCCCTAGAATTACTAAACTCAGGACCTTGCATCCACTCTATCTGGTCTCCCACAGTACACAGAACACGGAAGTGTAATTATTTTAGTAAATATAAACTGCTAAATACCTTTTCTCATCAGCAGTTAGAGCAGTCTTGTGACTTCAGCAGAGCACTGGGTAAAGCTTGTAGGAGGAGTTTTCATTCTCTCCTGATTGTCCTATGAGGCTGCATAACCCCTGACCCTCTGTCTAGACAGCTGATTGGCCCTGTGTTGATCACATGCACTCTTCCCAAGAAAAAAAAAACCCTCTCTAGCAATACACACTAAACTGAGCATGTGCAGAAGGGCTACGGTTCAGTCTGTCTTATCAGCGTGGACATTTGAACAAGAGGAGGGGAAGAGAAGTCAGGATCATACAGCCTTTTTACATGATGCAGAGGATTAGGTTCCATAGTCAGTATAACAAGCATGCTTTACTGCATATACAGACTGATTTTACTGTTACTGGTACAAAATGTAATTGACAGTTTACTTGACAGCTAAAGCCAGGTATCTATAACATGTTTGTTATTTTAATGAATCAAAATGTGAAGCTTTAATATCACTTTAAACCCTTGACGCCGACGTAACACAAATATGCGGCCTCACGGACCTGGGCTTTTTTCCGTGGGGCCGCATATTTGCGTACCTGTCTTTGTGCTGGGAGCGCGCCGCTCGGCGCGCTCCCAGCACCAAGACCGCGGTGTCACTGAGAGCCCCGGGTCCCGTTCTAACGATCGGGATCCGGGACTCCCGATTCCGGGTCACGTGATCGCTGTGATAGCCTCTGATTGGCTATCACAGTGATCAATCACTGTGCAGCCCGGCCCCCTTGTTTTCTCTCTGTCTATGAATGGAGAAGAGAGATACATTGTATCTCTCGAACTCCTGACACAGAGAGAGAAAAAAAAGTTTGTAAAAAAAAAAAAAAGATAAATAAATATTAAAAAATAAAAGAAAAAATAAAGAAAAATACCTAGATCAAGGTTTGATCTAGTTCAGTACCAGGGTTAGTGTTTAGGTCAAGGTCAGGGTCAAAGGTCAGGGTCAAGGGCAAAGGTCAGGGTCAAGGGTCAGGATTTAAAAAAAAAAAATTGGTATCAGTGTCAGTTAGTGTTAATGTCAATGTCAGTGACAGTGTGTTTTATATAAAAAAAAAAAGACAAAAACAAAATGCGCACTGTTGTTTCTGGACTGCACTACGGGTACAAACAACAAATAACATACACAAATATGGTATCGCTGCGATCGTCAAGAACTGGAGAATGTATTTTGAGTTGTTCTTTGGTGGTAGGTTATGGTCGTAACAAGAAACACACAGTTAAATTTAAAAAAATGATTTTTTTTACTATTTTGGCCCAGTTTTCCTTTAATAATAAAAAAAAATTAGGAGCTATCCATGACCATTTACTACCAAATGAAAGCCCAATTTGTCCTGAAAAAAACAAGGTATAATCCACCTGGATGTACAAAGTAGTTGTGACGATATGTACGGTTTTACTAGCACGTCAACGTTGCAGAATTGTGCTTAGGCATTTAGATTTGTTTTACCCTTAGGCGTGAAGGGGTTAAACAAAAGCTTGCAAATTAGCTTTGAAAAAAGGACAGAAAAAAATAACAAGATTCAGCGCTTATAGACTTAAATAAAAAATAAAATCTTGCAATCTGCTAAGGTGCCGATACAATTAATATTGCCAAAATGTAAGTGAGAACAGTAGATCGCCTACACATTTATTTTAAAATAAATACGCCAAGTTGAGTGCTACAGAATAAAGGAAATCCATCCCCCCAGTTTGTGTGAGGAGGACACTTGTGCTGAAGGATGTGACCATCTCTCATCTATTCCAGCATAGAGCGCTGATGAAGGAGGCAGGAAGACTTTGTTTTTAATTTAAAAAAAGTTATTTCAAGAAATTTCAAAAATCAGTAATAAAATTATAATTTACAGCTGTACAAGACTATCAAGACAAAAAAAGTGTGACTTCATTTGGGCTTCAACATAACAGAGCAAAATATACAGTATATGCTATCGCCTGGATTTACTAGCACATTTTCCAACTGTAGCCATGCATGTGTAATTACCAACCTGTCATCTTTTTTTACCCATCCGCTGCCCCGGCCATATCCGCTAAGCACACTATACGTATCAGGCTGCTTCTCCAGAGTTCTTCATTAGATAATTCTGCACTGTATCTGCTATCCTGACCTCAGCTATGATCAGGGGAGGAGAAGTGTATCCACTGGCCTGACCTCAGCTATGGTCAAGGGAGGAGAAGTGTATCCACTGGCCTGACCTCAGCTATGGTCAAGGGAGGAGAAGTGTATCCACTGGCCTGACCTCAGCTATGGTCAAGGGAGGAGAAGTGTATCCACTGGCCTTACCTCAGCTATGGTCAAGGGAGGAGAAGTGTATCCACTGGCCTGACCTCAGCTATGGTCAAGGGAGGAGAAGTGTATCCACTGGCCTGACCTCAGCTATGGTCAGGGGAGGAGAAGTGTATCCACTGGCCTGACTTCAGCTATGGTCAGGGGAGGAGAAGTGTATCCACTGGCCTGACCTCAGCTATGGTCAGGGGAGGAGAAGTGTATCCACTGGCCTGACCTCAGCTATGGTCAGGGGAGGAGAAGTGTATCCACTGGCCTGACCTCAGCTATGGTCAAGGGAGGAGAAGTGTATCCACTGGCCTTACCTCAGCTATGGTCAAGGGAGGAGAAGTGTATCCACTGGCCTGACCTCAGCTATGGTCAGGGGAGGAGAAGTGTATCCACTGGCCTGACCTCAGCTATGGTCAGGGGAGGAGAAGTGTATCCACTGGCCTGACCTCAGCTATGGTCAAGGGAGGAGAAGTGTATCCACTGGCCTGACCTCAGCTATGGTCAAGGGAGGAGAAGTGTATCCACTGGCCTGACCTCAGCTATGGTCAGGGAAGGAGAAGTGTATCCACTGGCCTGACCTCAGCTATGGTCAAGGGAGGAGAAGTGTATCCACTGGCCTGACCTCAGCTATGGTCAGGGGAGGAGAAGTGTATCCACTGGCCTGACCTCAGCTATGGTCAGGGGAGGAGAAGTGTATCCACTGGCCTGACCTCAGCTATCGTAAGAGAGGATTGACCAACAGGAAAACAACATCTCCACCATCCATCAGAAATATTTAACCTCAATACAAAAATGTGCTGCACTTCAGTAAAATAAAGTGCTGAGTGTGAAAATATAAAATATTGCACTTTTGGAATGAGACAGGATAGTGCATCCCACACAGGTGAAGTGAGCCGTCACCAAGGGTAGCTCTTTAGGCTTACCAAAATCCCATGACCTTCTCATTTAATAGAAAGGTCATAAATCACATAAGTATGTATCCCTGGCACCAGGGACGGACTGACAACTCATGGGGCCTCCGGGCAATAGGGGATCATGGGGCCCCTGTGCCCTTGCCCAAACTCAAAAAAACCTATGAAAAAGGTACCAGGGGCATCTCATGGGGCCCCCTACTGACCCTGGGCCCTTGGGCAGTGCCCAATTTCCAAATGGTCAGTCCGCCCTTGCCTGGCACCCTTCAAGGTACACAACTCAATTGTAGATTACATTTAGGAATGGCGCTCTTTCACAAATTTCCAGAAAATATTCCCAAGAAATCCCATATATTGATTTCCTATATGTTTCTAGCTGCGAGGATTACTATAGCTAGACACTGGCGACAATTGGTCATTCCCCTTGATCATGTTAAAAAGAAACTCAACTGGATCATGGTTAACAACAAACTCACCCGTATCTTATTTATTTCAGGTACCTATATAGCACTGTCAATTTACACAGCACTTTTACATATATATTGTACATTCATATCAGTCCCTAACCCTCAAGGGGTGTACAATCTAATGTCCCTAACTCACATTCATACATACACATATTAGGGCCAATTGAGACAGGATCCAATTAACCTACCACTATGTCTTTGGGAGGAAACTGGAGCACCCAGAGGAAACCCACACAAGCACAGGGAGAACATGTAAACTCCATGCAGGAGGCACCATGGTCAGGAATTGAACCCATGACCCATTCACTGTAAGGTAGACGCGCTAACCACTAAGCCACTGCGCCACCCGTAGCTTACACAATAATTGCAAGAAATTTGATACCACATGGGGACCGTGGATTCACTACCTCTCTGTGCCTTAAGGACCCTCATCTGGATTTTCCTTTCTATTCTTTGCTCTTTCTACTCCTTTTATATCACTATATATAATGTATATTGTGCTGGCAAGATGAGCTGTACTTGACTATGTATTGGCCGCCATTTAGGTCTTGACTCCACTACCATTTGTTATGGTAGAATTTGATGTTTTGGGGTTTCTATTTGTGTATATGATGGCACACTTTTTATTGATGTTAATTGTTTAATTCTGCACTATTTCCTTTGTAAAATTATTCAATAAAAACTATTGAAAAGTAAATTCAGGAATGCTCAAAGGTATTCAATCGCTTACCCACAGAGCCCAAAGGAAACTTCAATAGCCACCTCACAGGACACTTTTGGTAGCGGACATCCATACATGTACACTCACAGATCATATACAGTGCTTTACAAACACATTGATCCTAATTCAGTCTTCGAACACTTCTGGTGCACAATGACGTCATGTGCTTGGCTCTGCACTGATGCGTTTTTTTCAAATATGACATTCTCAAAGAGCCAGAACCCCATGTAAAGTCACTGCTATATATGCAAATGATGCCTCGAATGAACATAGGCAATAGCTGAGACCATCAGGACTGGACTGCGATCTTTCCAAGAATGGCCGCCACTGTCCCAAGCCTCGTTCTGGATTCAAAGATGGCCACCGTATAATATATCATTATATATTTATTTAATCCCCTGCTTACCAGTGAGTAGAATTCTATAATCTGTTTACATTCAGTTTACTTGGCTATAGTGCATATAACTAAATTAAAAAACTCCATCAGGGCAAAAATTGCTAGTTAAAATATAATATCAGGTTACATATATCTGGTAACTCCTTTCTTGTAATGAGAGAACCATAAAGAAACTTTATTGAAGTACAAGCTCCATAGACATGACTTCAATGGAGTAATAAATGGAAGTACTAAGACTTCAAACTGTGCTTCCTGGGAAATAGTTGCAAATTAGATTCTCTCAAGTAGATATTATTTCTAGACCAATAACTACTTAGCATAACAAGCCTCCCTGAACTGGTTAACAACTCAGTGACCGGAGTCCATTATAAAACAAAGTTTTACAGAGAATAGCAGTCTTCTTTTTTCCATTCAGGCCAAACATGCCTCTCGCAGTTGGCCTGATCTGCTTCATTCACAAAAGGCAGCATGTTCTTTATTATAATAGAAGGTAATTTAGCTGGCCACACACTATGTAAAAATTCACAACATGGGTGTCCCTGTTGACCCCCCCACCCATCCAAAACCCTTTGACTGAAAATTCAAAGTAGTTGGCCAGAAAATTTAGATGTCACCACTCCAATTATAAAGAAGGGGTTATTTCTGAAATATACTGTAAGTAGAGTTGTCAGCACCATAAAGGCACCAAAAAAGTTTCCACAACTACAAAGCAGGCACTGAGCAGCCCTTCGTATAGCTTTACTGTACCTTCTGTATTCAGCACCTCTGGTGTCCTGAGTCCAAGGGCTTTAGTAAGCGAGTTTTAACATTTCCTGATGGCCAGCAAACATGCTTATGATAGTAATAGGCCTATAGAAATATGTACGGTGTGTGGAATGGAAATTGCAACTGGCTTGGCATATCACCCCAAGATCTACCCAGAGTGCTAAAGACATGGGAGCTACAGGGATGGAGTCCCTTCTGTGTTACTACAAGGAGGTAGTCCTATCTGTGTTACTACAAGAATGAAGTCTCCTCTATGTTACTACAGGAAGAAAACCCCCTGTCTGTTACTATGAGGAGAGAGTTCCTTCTGTTACTACAAGGAGGGAGTCCCTTCTGTGTTACTACAAGGAGGAAGTCTCTTCTGTGTTACTACTAGGAGGGAGTTCCCTCTGTGTTATTACAAGGAGAGAGTCCTTTCTGTGTGAATACAAGGAGGGGGTCCCTTCTGTGTTACTACAAGGAGGGAGTCCCCTCTGTGTTACTACTAGGAGGGAGTTCCCTCTGTGCTACTACAAGGAGAGAGTCCCTTCTGTGTTACTACAAGGAGAGAGTCCCTTCTGTGTTAATACAAGGAGGGAGTCCCTTCTGTGTTACTACAAGGAGAGAGTCCCTTCTGTGTTACTACAAGGAGAGAGTCCCTTCTGCGTTACTACAAGGAGAGAGTCCCCCCAGTGTTACTGCAAGAACTGAGCCCTCTCTGTTTTACCACAAGGACAGAGTCCCTTCTGTGTTACAAGGAGGGAGTCCCCGCTGTGTTACTACTAGGAGAGAGTTCCCTCTGTGTTACTATAAGGAGAGAGTTCCTTCTGTGTTAATACAAGGAGAGAGTCCCTTCTGTGTTAATACAAGGAGGGAGTCCCCTCTGTGTTACTACTAGGAGGGAGTTCCCTCTGTGCTACTACAAGGAGAGAGTCCCTTCTGTGGTACTACAAGGAGAAAGTCCCTTCTGTGTTAATACAAGAAGGGAGTCCCTTCTGCGTTACTACAAGGAGAGAGTCCCTTCTGTGTTACTACAAGGAGAGAGTCCCTTCTGCGTTACTACAAGGAGAGAGTCCCCCCAGTGTTACTGCAAGAACTGAGCCCTCTCTGTTTTACTACAAGGACAGAGTCTCTTCTGTTTTACTACAAGAAGGGAGTCCCCTCTATGTTACTACAAGGAGTGAGTCCCTTCTGTGTTATTACAAAGAGCTAGCCCCTTCTGGGTTGATACAAGGAGGGAGTTCCTTTTGTGTTACTACAAGGAGGGAGTCCCTTCTATGTTACTATAAGGAGGGAGTCCCTTCTATGTTACTATAAGGAGGGAGTCCCCTCTGGGTTACTATAAGGAGGGAGTCCCTTCTGTGTTACTACAAGGGAGAGAGTCCCTTCTGTGTTACTACAAGGGAGAGAGTCCCTTCTGTGTTACTACAAGGAGAGAGTTCCTTCTGTGTTACTACAAGGAGGGAGTCCATCTGTGTTACCACAAGGAGTCTATCTGTGTTACTGCAAGGGGGAAGTCATCTCTGTGTGACTACATGAAGGAGAAAGTCTCCTCTGCGTTTCTACATGGAGTAAGGCCATCTTAATACATGGGCACCCCTGGGCACTGCCCAGGGGCCCCAGGTGCATGGGGAGCACATGATAATCTTGCATAACATATGCATATTTAGCCGGGACAATCACAGGCTTTTTACTAAGCTGTCCCAAGATGGCCTTGTCCTAGGAAACTTCCTGGATTCTGGGCCACGGGAAACAGCATTAGCCTGTAACCCTACAACCCACAATTAAATCTCCCCCTCTACTTTTGTCCAACAGTTTCTGGAACTCTGTACTTTGTGGAAAGTACTAATTAATGTATGTTTAATTCTATCAACTATTTATACTTCTTTCTTGAGAGTAGGTGCATAAATTGGGGCAGGCTGGTAGGGGCCCAGTGCATTAATTTGCCCAGGAACCCATGAATGTATTAAGATGGCCCCTACAAGGAGGGCTGGATTTCATCACTGGGGCCTGTAGACCAACAACCTTTGACACCCAAAGCAACAACCCTCTGCTGAATTCAGCAATGTTATACAAAACCTAGTTTAGAATGCTTTTTGATATGAAATTGATAGATGACTGTATTTCTAAAGCTGATGGGAAAATTATTATTATTATACAGTATTTATATAGCGCCAAAGGGTATGCTCAGCGCTGTACAGTAGCAAGGGGGACAAGACAGTAATAATACAATACACGAGGGGTTCGAGGGCCCTGCTCTTTCGAGCTTACAATCTAGGAGGGAGGGGAAGGTGGTACAGGAGGAGACGGCTGTGGGGGATGGAGTGGTGGGAGGAGTAGAGGAGGCTAGTTGTTAGGTGAGGTCAGGTGTTAGGTGAGGTTGGGGTAGGCTTCCCTGAAGAGGAAGGTTTCCAGGGTGCACCTGAAGGTGAGGAGGGTAGGTGACAGTCTGATGGATTAGGGTAGGGAGTGCCAGAGGATGGGAGAAGTTCTGGAGAAGTCCTGCAATCGGGCATGGGAGGAGGAGACCAGGGAGCTAGCGAGTAGGAGGTCCTGTGAGGAGCGGAGGGCACGGGTAGGGTAGTATTTGGGTATCAGGTCAGAAAATGGAGCCAAAATGAACAGGACATTTTTAGTTTTGCTGACATCCAATTAATGGCAATCTAATGTCATCACCCTGTATTACCCCATTACATTCACTGTATCTTTGTCTCCTTTACAGTTAAAAAGAGATATGGAACTTAATATGAACTCTCAATATGTGTCTGTTGAGATGTTTGCCAACCGACAATACATCATCCCTACAATACAAATATCTTAGCGTTAGCTATACTTCTTCAACCGGAGCGTGGAAAGATAAGAACAACAAGGACTAAACAAATAAACAGAGTTAGATGGTACAAACGCAGCCAACTGTGCGTTCTGGCACTGACGCTTATTTGCAAGCAGCTGCACATCACTCGAGCGGCTCCAGTTAACTGACACCTGCGCAGTCTAACGCTCTGTCAAGCACATAACTCAAACACAGGCAGTTGTAACCACTAGTTGCAGACTACACAATCTGGCCTATTTAAAGCTGAATATATTGGGTTATAAGCTATACTTTACAACAACTATGCATTTTAGGCCCACCAGCCCACCATCATGGTATGGGAGGCTTATAAAAAAAATGCATAAAGCAGGGGATGAAATCTTCAGTATGCATTTTTCAGAAGCATTAATTCTCAAGATAGGACAGCACAGTGGTGACATGGTTAGTCCTTTCACCTGGCAGTACTAGGGTTGTTGGTTCAAATCCCAGCCATGGCACCACCTGCCTGGAGTTTGCATGTTCTCCCTGTGCCTGCATGGGTTTCCTCCCACACTCCAAAGACATGCTGGTAGGTTAATTGGCTCCTGTCTAAATTGGCCCTAGTATGTGTATGTATAAATCTGAGTTAGGTACCTTAGATTGTATGCTCCTTGAGGGTTAGGGACTGATGTGATTGTACAATATATATATATACAGTGGGGATCAAAAGTTTGGGCACCCCAGCTAAAAATTTGTATTAATGTGCATAAAGAAGCCAAGGAAAGATGGAAAAATCTCCAAAAGATTAGACATTCTTATAATATGTCAACAAAAGTTAGATTTTATTTCCATCATTTACACTTTCAAAATAACAGAAAACAAAAAAATGGGGTCTGCAAAAGTTTGGGCACCCAGCAGAATTTATAGCATGCACTGCCCCCTTTGCCAAGCTGAGACCTGCCAGTGTCATGAATTGTTCTCAATCACCGTCTGGGAAGAGCAGGTGATGTCAATCTCAAAGGTTTTAAATGCCCAGACTCATCTGACCTTGCCCCAACAATCAGCACCATGGGTTCTTCTAAGCAGTTGTCTAGAAAACTGAAACTGAAAATAGTTGACGCTCACAAAGCTGGAGAAAGCTACAAGAAGATAGCAAAGTGTTTTCAGATGTCAATATTCTCTGTTCGGAATGTAATTAAGAAATGGCAGTCATCAGGAACAGTGAAAGTTAAAGCAAGATCTGGAAAACCAAGAAAAATATGAGACAGAACAGCTCGCAGGATTGTGAGAAAAACAATTCAAAACCCACGTTTGACTGCACGATCCCTCCAGAAAGATCTGGCAGACACTGGAGTTGTGGTACACAATTCCACTATAAAGAGATACTTGTACAAATATGGTCTTCGTGGAAGAGTCATCAGAAGAAAACCTCTTCTATGTCCTCACCACAAAAATCATCGTTTGAACTTTGCAAATGAACATATAGACAAGCCTGATGCAATTTAGAAACAAGTTCTGTGGACCGATGAGGTTAAAATTGAACTTTTTGGCTGGAATGAGCAAAGGTACGTTTGGAGAAGAAGGGGCACAGAATTTAATGAAAAGAACCTCTGTCCAACGTTTAAGCATGGGGTTGGATCAATCATGCTTTGGGGTTGTGTTGCAGCCAGTGGCACAGGGAACATCTCACGAGTAGAAGGAAAAATGGATTCAATAAAATTTCAGCAAATTTTGGATGGTAACTTGATGAAATCTGTGAAAAAGCTGAAGTTAAAGAGAGGATGGCTTCTACAAATGGATAATGACCCTAAACACACCTCGAAATCCACGGGGGATTACATCAAGAGGTGTAAACTGAAGGTTTTGCCATGGCCTTCACAATCTCCTGACCTCAACATAATTGAAAATCTATGGATAGACCTTAAAAGAGCAGTGCGTGACAGACAGCCCAGAGATCTCAAAGAAATGGAAGACTTTTGTAAGGAAGAATGGGCAAAGATACCTCAAACAAGAACTGAAAGACTCTTGGCTGGCTACAAAAAGCGTTTACAAGCTGTGATACTTGCCAAAGGGGGCAGTACAAGATATTAACTCTGCAGGGTGCCCAAACTTTTGCAGACGCCATTTTTTTGTTTTCTGTTATTTTGAAAGTTTAAATGATGGAAATAAAATATAACTTTTGTTGACATATTATAAGAATGTCTAATCTGTAATTTGATGCCTTTTGGAGATTTTTCCATCTTTCCTTGGCTTCTTTATGCACATTAATACAAATTTTTAGCTGGGGTGCCCAAACTTTCGATTCCCACTGTATGTGTAAAGTGCTGCGTAAATTGACAACGCTATATAAGTACCTGAAATAAATAAATAAATAAGATGCAGGTACAACAACTTTAACATCTGCTGTTTGTATAACGCTGCTTCTCCACATTTGCTGTCTGTCTGTTGAAGCACCCCCCCCCCCCCAGTGTGCTACTAGAATAGTGTAGATTATAGGCAAAGTCATTGTGTGTGACTCATGGTAGCTGTGTGGGTCATGTGATTAAGGTTGGGTTATTGCCGATCATCTGGATGACTCAACAGGTTGTGGTTCTAGCACCTCTTCCTGACTCTGGGGGACCATAGAATCTTCCAGAAGTCGGTAAGCAGGAAGGGGTGAAGGCCTATTCTGTATATTCATGGAGGGTCCAGTCAATCCCAGGTTTCGATGCCTTGATAGAATGGTGGGCTGGCCTATAAATATGGGAGAGTCAGGCTGACAGGAGAGTTGGGTGGAAGATGGAGTGCTGAGAAGACTGTTAGTGTCTACGATGGGTCCCCTAGGTCTGGGGGGGGTGGTCTCCAGGCTGGGTGCGGGCTGGCTCAGGAGGATACATTCAGCAGACAGGCATGAATAGGATCAAGCATACAAGAAAGAGGGGTTGTGAAAAAGAGATTCACAGAAAAGTGGTTACATCATGGACAGAATGCGATACTCAGAATAATTCCCAAAAAGTATGCTTTATTACACAATAGTTATTGACAATAGGGTAAATACCCTGGTTCACCATCACCTCAATATGAGATAATACACAAAAGACCTAAAATCACATAAAAACAACATCAAGACTGGTCTCATTATTAATGTGCTGCATAAGCAATGACAGACACCTGACTAATGCATTTGCAGCACCAACACATTGGGTACACCACCAGCAGGGGGTGTGTCAAAAAACTGTACCATCAGGTATAATACTGTACAGCGCTATGCGATAATGGCTCATAACAGGCATCATATACTTTACCCAAAACCCAATTAAGGCAATGTGGGTGAAAACATTTTAAATATAAATGGGGGTACGGATATACCTATAGTAACAGGATAACAGGATGATAGCAATGCAGCCCCTGTGTAGGGCATTAATGAGTGGTGAACATGTACAGATTCACAGTGGACATGCCCATATGTAAAGATGCAGAGTTATTCATGAAAGAATCACTGTTGGTATCCTTAGTGACATAAAGATGATAAAGATGGCAGGGCCCTGCTTCACGGGGTTTCTTCACCGCAACATGCGGGCTATAGACCACCTTAATGTAGATGATAGTATGAAGCCTGCTGGGTCCTCCGTCTCCTATAATATATGATTGGTGCCTTGCACCTGGATTGTGAATCATATTACCCCCATCCTGCAATAAATTGATGACAAATGTACAGTCAATCAATAAATTCTTGCTGATGTATGTGTAGATTGGCGAATAAATGCCTTTTCATCTAGCTGTGTGACAGCTCACTCACCACCCAAGCTATAGGTGATACTTTCTGGAAGTTTCCTCCATCTAGATTACCAGGTATATTCCTGGGAACAGCCGCTACCATCGGGACTGTGACTTTCAGGCTCCGTTCTCCCCTTGGTGCCTGTGCAGCCTTGCACAGCTCGTGGAGCACAGATATGGCCGCTTCCCTGCTGGTCAGCGTGTATGGCGCCAATGCATGTAACCGGAAGTGACGTATATGACGTATGACGTCAACGCTTTTCGCCGATGGGCATATCTCACTCAGCTTCGTCAGTACCAATGGTGTTATACCTGATGGTAAAAATTTTTGACACACCCCCTGCTGGTGGTGTAACCAAAATGTTGGTGCTGCAAATGCGTTAGACAGGTGTCCGGTCTTCATGTTGTTTTTATGTGATTTTAGGTCTTTTGTGTATTATCTCATATTGAGGTGATGGTGAACGCGAAATAACGCAAATGCGGAAAAACGTGGGAAAATGCTGCTAAACGCAGCAAAACGCCACTCAACGCTAATGCAAAAACACTAAAAAAAAGGTGAAAAACTCACATTTTTAAAGTGACTTTACACAGCTAACATTACCAACATTATCAAAATGTCCTGTGTACATGAGGACTCAAAAAATGCTCATAAAGGCTGGATAGCCGTGGTATTTAGTGCTTTTCAGCTTTTATCTGCGTTTTTCAGTGTTTTTCAGCTTTTATCAGCATTACAGCGTTTTTACAGCTAAAAATCTCCTCTTGAAACCCACTAGTCCTGGGTTTTTTTTCAGCCGGAAAATGCCCCTGTCAAAAAACTGCTGATTAAAGCCTATGTGCACATGGACACATAGGATAGCATGCTGGGGCTGTAGAAAAAAAATAGAAGAAGCCAACAATAGCAGCTGTAAAAACGTCCAGTGTGCATGAAGCCTAAAAGTGGCACAGCATAAGTCAAATTCAAGTGCAGGTTCTAGACAGGCGCATGAATTTGACGCATTCTTCATCACCTCCATGCACATGGGGCATTTTAATAATGCTGATAACGTCAGCTGTGTAAAGTCACGTTAAAAACCTGAGTTTTTCAGTGTTTTTTAGCATTTTGCATTAGCATTTAGCAGCGTTTCGCCATGTTTTTTCGCATTTTTTCACGGTTTGTTTTGCTAAAAAAAAGTCCAAAAACGCCAGTTTCGCGGCTTTTAACGCATTTTGCCGCAAGTTAGAGCATTTTTGCAGCTAAAAAAACTCCTCTAGAAACCCACTAGTCCTGCGTTTTTTACAGCCAAAAAATGTTGATTCCAGTCTATGTGTGCTTGGACACATAGGATAACATGCTGGGGGGTTTACTGGCTGCAGAAAAAAATGTCTAAAGCCAAAAACAGCCGCTGTAAAAACGTCCAGTTTTTAAAAACGCAAACGCTGAAAAACACTAAAAAAGGCAGAAAAAAACTAATCCAAGAATGCTAAAAAACGTGAAAAAACTCATGTTTTGAATGCGGCATTCTACAGTTAATGCTAATGGCGTTGTTATAACATCCAGTGTCCATGAGGACTTAGAATGCATGAGAGACACAAAATCTGTGGCAGTCTTTATGAATTCTATAAGCATTCCTCATGTGTGTTCTTCCTTGAATCCTGTTGCACTTTGTGTATTTTTTCCAGATCCGTGCAGTAATCCAGTGTGACACATTGTCATGTGTGTTCTTCCTTGAATCCTGTTGTACTTTGTGTATTTTTTTCCAGATCCGTGCAGTAATCCAGTGTGACACATTGTCATGTGTGTTCTTCCTTGAATCCTGTTGCACTTTGTGTATTTTTTCCCACATCCGTGCAGTAATCCAGTGTGACACTTCGTCATGTGTGTTCTTCCTTGAATCCTGTTGCACTTTGTGTATTTTTTCCAGATCCGTGCAGTAATCCAGTGTGACACTTCGTCATGTGTGTTCTTCCTTGAATCCTGTTGCACTTTGTGTATTTTTTCTAGATCCGTGCAGTAATCCAGTGTGACACATCGTCATGTGTGTTCTTCCTTGAATCCTGTTGCACTTTGTGTATTTTTTCCCAGATCCATGCAGTAATCCAGTGTGACACTTCGTCATGTGTGTTCTTCCTTGAATCCTGTTCTTTGTGTATTTTTTGCAGATCTGTGCAGTAATCCAGTGTGACACTTTGTCATGTGTGTTCTTCCTTGAATCCTGTTGTGCTTTGTGTATTTTTTCCAGATCTGTGCAGTAATCCAGTGTGACATATCGTCATGTTCATTCTTCCTTGAATCCTGTTGTACTTTGTGTATTTTTTTCCAGATCCGTGCAGTAATCCAGTGTGACATATCGTCATGTGTGTTCTTCCTTGAATCCTGTTGCACTTTGTGTATTTTTTCCCAGATCCGTGCAGTAATCCAGTGTGACACTTCGTCATGTG
Source organism: Staurois parvus (assembly GCF_062004578.1). Classification (NCBI taxonomy): domain Eukaryota; kingdom Metazoa; phylum Chordata; class Amphibia; order Anura; family Ranidae; genus Staurois; species Staurois parvus. Next base: position 355,386 of record NW_028318051.1, read on the forward strand.
TGTTCTTCCTTGAATCCTGTTGCACTTTGTGTATTTTTTCTAGATCCGTGCAGTAATCCAGTGTGACACATCGTCATGTGTGTTCTTCCTTGAATCCTGTTGCACTTTGTGTATTTTTTCCCAGATCCATGCAGTAATCCAGTGTGACACTTCGTCATGTGTGTTCTTCCTTGAATCCTGTTCTTTGTGTATTTTTTGCAGATCTGTGCAGTAATCCAGTGTGACACTTTGTCATGTGTGTTCTTCCTTGAATCCTGTTGTGCTTTGTGTATTTTTTCCAGATCTGTGCAGTAATCCAGTGTGACATATCGTCATGTTCATTCTTACTTGAATCCTGTTGTACTTTGTGTATTTTTTTCCATATCCGTGCAGTAATCCAGTGTGACATATCATCATGTGTGTTCTTCCTTGAATCCTGTTGTACTTTGTGTATTTTTTTCCAGATCCGTGCAGTAATCCAGTGTGACACTTCGTCATGTGTGTTCTTCCTTGAATCCTGTTGCACTTTGTGTATTTTTTCTAGATCCGTGCAGTAATCCAGTGTGACACTTCGTCATGTGTGTTCTTCCTTGAATCCTGTTGCACTTTGTGTATTTTTTCCAGATCCGTGCAGTAATCCAGTGTGACACTTCGTCATGTGTGTTCTTCCTTGAATCCTGTTCTTTGTGTATTTTTTGCAGATCTGTGCAGTAATCCAGTGTGACATATCATCATGTTCATTCTTCCTTGAATCCTGTTGTACTTTGTGTATTTTTTCCAGATCTGTGCAGTAATCCAGTGTAACACTTTTCCTCAGGAACTTCCTGTAATGAAGACCGGTCACTGCTGCTCTCTTTTCCAGTGCAGAGTGACTGGTCTTCTCTCCGCCCCCTCCTGTAGTTTTCTGCAGGCAGCCTGCAGTAGGTGGAGCCTGATGAGCCCCTCCCACAGCTCTGCTCTCTGCATAGGCTATATCCATGAAGTGAAACAACAAGAAGCGCACCAACCTTGTGCATTACCTCAGTAACCAAAATTTATTTAGTAAAAGAATGGTACTCACAAACAGCGAATAAAAACAGGCATGTAAGTCCTCCAAGGGACTTCAAAGGCAAGAGGCCAGCGCGAATCCCATCATGGGGGTAGGCACTCAGTACAGCTGACGCATTTCGAAGGCCATGCCTTCTTCCTCAGAGCTTCTTCTTACATGCCTGTTTTTATTCACTGTTTGTGAGTACCATTCTTTTACTAAATAAATTTTGGTTACTGAGGTAATGCACAAGGTTGGTGCGTTTCTTGTTGTTTCACTTCACAGTTCTGTTCGGGCTTCCCCAGCCTTGGTTTGGAGCTGCACGACCTTGTATACTCCGGTGGTTGCTTTTTTGGAGCTTTGATTTCAACTACTCACCACCGGCCTGGGTCCCGGAGCGCAGGAGAAATCGCATTTGGTTCATAGGCTATATCCATCCCAGAGATAAGGTCACTGCTACTTTTGCAATGTAATATCTGGCTTTGCAAAGGCATTTGGAGCACACGAAGTGGATTTATACCCTTTGTGGCTATCGAGGAATATTATGCAATGAAAATTTTTGTTCCTGGAGTTCAGCTTTAAGTATTTATTTCTATAGCCCTGGTGCCATATGAACACTGCAAAGGTTGTTACATGGCTGACCGATGCCGGAGAAAAATCCGATCTCTGGTAATAGCTCTATTTGGATTTTTTTTTTCTTTAATAAAACACATGAAACATTAAGTGCTGGGTAAATGGACATACTTATTTAGTTCAGACATGACAGGCAGCGGATACGGCTTTTGCTACTGATAAACGAAGTGCATTATGATTCCACTAGTAGGAATACTGGTAGACAAAATTAAATAATTACCGTAGTAATTACAGTTGTCAGTGCTAATTTAGGGTATTTCTTCTTGTTAGGCATATCAGATTAGGCAAATGCTGTATGGGTATATGTAATTACCAAATTATTCTGTCTTCTAATTGCACGGCATCAACACAAAAAAACACATGGTGGAAAAGTGACAAGGCTCACCTCCGTCACCATGGCAACAGATGAAGCCTGTAGGCCTGGCTCCACCATGGAGATGCGGTTGCCATGGAAACCCTGATTCAGCCCTATTATTAGTTAATGGGCCCCAGCATTGTAGTGCTAGGATATTTGTTTTGAAGTGGAGATTACAGAGAAGGTTGAACTGAAGCCTCTAGCTACCAGGAGCCGTCAGATCCGAATGGACAGATGGAGCTGATTTTATGATATCCAACAAATATATAGAAAAAATAAAATGTACTTAAAGCGGTATTACAACCCAGAAAAATGTAATATATTGCAGCTTACCAGTCATTAGATGTGGCCGCTCCATCTGTTTTTTCTCTGGTAATCTGGCCAGTCCAACACAACAAACACTTTGCTCCTGCGCTAGGAAAGGACTCAGTAGACCCAATAGGAATGTTCTAGAGTTTTCTGGAATATGCACTGCTTGCTGCCCTCAACAGAACGGGGTGGTCCGAATACACTGGATACAAATGGAGAAACAGAAGGTTGGCTCTGAGGAAAAGGTTGTGTCCTCGAAACGGGTTAGCCAGTTGGTCATCTAGGGTTCCATTGTATGTACTCAGATGTTGTTTGGATCATACATCTTGTTCAGTTTGACATGCCTGTGTTATTATGTCCATTGTGAGTATGATACCTATTTTTGTTTCTTTAATAAATTATTTTAAACGATAATGCACTAGGTCGGTAATGTCAGGGCAGGAGCTGAGGACCGGACAGGCAGGCCTAATAACAATGTAACGCACTGGCTGACAACAACCACCACCCACAGACCGAAGTCCCTCAGGGCGTGGAGTCTAAGTCCCAGGCTGCCCTTCACCAGGGCCCCTGATGGTGGGGATGGACTTGACGCATCCAGGAACCAGGTCGCGGCCCCCGAGACACCTCAGTTGCGGTAATGGCCGCCGCCAATGGCGTGTAGCTGGTGGAAAAGACAATAGAGTAGACAGGCAGGCCGGGTCGACAACAACGGGACAAAACGGTACAGGACAACAGACGAGAATCACAGGTCACGGGCCGGGTTCAGCAACAGAGGGTCAGATCAAAGGAGAACACAAAGAATAGTCGAGTCACAAGCCGAGTCAGATTCCAGGAGAGTCACGAGAGTCAGAACAGAGTTATAGCAACACAAAGACACAAGTGCAAAGAGCATGTGCGGACCACAGGCTTATATGTCATCAGCCACACCCCTCTGGGGGATGGACCTCAGAGACCTGAAGGCATAAAGGATTCCCACCATGCTCAGCAGAAATCCAAGATGGATGCCAGCACATGGAGTAACATAACCTCTGGGAAAAGGTAGGACCTTGACAGTTGCGCCTTTTTTCTGTTTCTCAATCTGGCCAGTGACACATCTTCTGTATTAGAGTGACCTGACACTGGATGAAGGAGCACAGGAGGCACCTTTGGATAGCAGCATTGTCAATCTGGGGGGGAGGGGAGTGAAAGGATTGATTCTCTTTATCCCCTCAGAGACCCCCGGCCTGTGGAGAGATTCCTGGTTTATCAGCAGAATTCTGGGAACACCCCTTGAACATGGAAATAACGGCAGCTTATGTTCAGAGATGTTCAAATTTTATTAGACATTACTAAGATTATATAAGATACAGAAAAAATAAGGGGGTGAGTTTCAAAACTGTAACTTGTAAGTTTCCATCATGAGCTAACTACATGAAACATGACCTATACATTTTTTGGTATAAACTGTTTTTGCTAGCTTTCTGAGAATTAGCCGAACAAAGAAAATGTCAGGGTCATCTTATCATTGTTTATACTTTCTGGTGCAAGCTAAAACAGTTTCATTAAACTTGCAATATTTCTGCAAAAAGCTAACTTAATACTTAAAATGGCGTACATCAACAAAATGGGGGTTATCTAGATCCTTTCAGGGAGGAGTGTTTGATGTACTAGCAGATTTAGATACACTAACACATTAAAGCCCGTGGATGAGTGTATCCGCATTACATATCTGTAACAAGATAGATCACATTACCTATTTAGACCTTTCTTGGGGTAATCCTATCTCTTCAGTGGAAAGCATATATTCCATCTGAAAGGCATGTGATCAAACCACAATGGGTTTTTTTTGCCGCAACTTCATCCAAAACGGAATTTGATTTGACTCGGCTTAGGGCTGGAAACCATTTGGATGTAAGGGATGGGCTTAATGACAAATAATTGTAATTGTATCCAGTTATATGACTGAGCGCAGTGTATTCCAGTCCATAAGGTCTTGAACTCATACAGTTTAGTATACACATTTTATATAAATCTGAATAAAGGTTACATTTTATATTCATGAATTGGCTCATTGGTGTGTAGGGAAACGCACCCGCGTCCGGTATAGATTTATTATTTGCCAAAGATGATGACTTATAATTAAGGCTTAGTAAAATAGTTACACTAACACATTAAAGTCGAACAACAGACTTACTGGCAGGATCATCAACTGAAAATAAAGGGAAGAAAGCCTAAAAAATAAAACAAATGCAGTCATCACATCTAGGAATTGTAACTCCAGCTCACAGTTACAGCAAAGGTGCCTTTCACACAGGCAGACTCCACCAAGTGGATCCACCTGCTCAGTGAAGGATCTGTCCGATGATGCCTGATCAGCAAGCGGATGACAGGTCCATGTCCGCTCCGCTTGTGCAGAGCAGACACAGTCCGCTGTCCGTTGTCTTCTATGGGGCAGTCAGATGTCAACTGATTGCCTATCTGTTTATATCCAACTGTCATCTGATCCGTTAGACAGATAGGGAAGAGATCCCCCATTTGCCTGTCTTTATCGGATCAGATGTAGGAGGGTGTAAATAAACACGTCCATTTTCATCTCCCTCCCCAGAGATAACGATGGAAAGTCCGATCAAGCTCGCCTGAAAAATGAACAGGTGGACCCGATCCTGTGTGAAAGGGGCCTAACATTTTTTTTTGTTTGTCCTTTTGGGATAAATATTTTACATAAATAAATAAGAGCTGATCATTGTAAGCACCCCTGCCAGTGTTAAATGGTTTGTCTCCAACCTGTAACTGCTACATCTGCAGGACAGCTTGTACTTTTGAAAAACAACAGACTTACTGGCGGGATCACCAGGTGAAAATAAAGGGAAGAAAGCCTAAAAAAATAAAACGAATGCAGTCATCACATCTAGGAATAGGTAAGCTGCGATAGAATAAATGTATTTTATTTATTTATTCATTATGGGTACTTATCTAGCGCAGTCAATTTACGCAGATATGTTTGCTTTTGGATTTAAAACTACTTTAGTTGAAAAACGATTCACCATACTAAGGAATACACATGCATTATTTTACAAATACTCATTTGTTTATGTTGAAATAATGTTATGACTAGAGATGAGCGAAGAAATGAAAAATTCGATTCGACTGATTCGGCGAATTCGTGGACAATATTCGATTCGAGTCGAATAAATTCGCTGTGAATTTAACTTAAAAAAGGGTGTTTCTAGGCTTCAGAGAGACTTAATATTAGTGCAGAACACTGTACCTTTAATTTAAATGCCCTTGGAGTCTGCTGGGGAAGAGAAATAATACTGTCAGTCAGTATGACATGCAGATGAGTGCCGTCGATCTTAGAATCACCGCACACTTCACTCATTTGGGCAGTCACGGGGCCAAAACCAGAGTGTGGAGCCACAGTGTGGCGGTGGAGGCAGCAGCAATGGGAGGCCATACAGCACCCTATGACAAAAATGGAAACCACCAGCAGTGTGAGGAGACCTGAAAGTGGCACATGGCAGAGTGTGGCGATAGAGACAGCAGCAATGGGAGGCCGTACAGGGACCCATGACACACTCTGGACCTGGCAGCAGCATGAGGAGGCGGTACAGGGGCCCATGACAGATTACGGGCCTGGCAGCAGCATGAGGAGTCGGTACAGGGGCCCATGGCAGATTACGGGCCTGGCAGCAGCAATGGGAGGCCGTACAGGGACCCATGACACACTCTGGACCTGGCAGCAGCATGGGGAGGCGGTACAGGGGCCCATGACAGATTACGGGCCTGGCAGCAGCATGAGGAGTCGGTACGGGGGCCCATGACACACTCTGGACCTGGCAGCAGCATGAGGAGGCGGTACAGGGGCGCATGACAGATTACGAGCCTGGCAGCAGCAACTTGGACAGGAGGACGTTCAGCTTCTGCACCGTCGGGTGCGTGCTCGCAAACTGTTGTCTCTTGGAAACGGATTCCAAGAAAGACTGCTGACGGAATCCGTGAAGAGGAGTAGCAGGAGAAGGAGCATCTGAACGAGCGGAATATGCCAACAAGCGACAACAGTGGCCCATGACAGATTACGGGCCTGGCAGCAGCATGAGGAGTCGGTACGGGGGCCCATGGCAGATTACGGGCCTGGCAGCAGCTATGGGAGGCCCGTAATCTGCCAGCACCCTATGACAAAAAATGGAACCCACCAGCAGTGTGAGGAGACCTGAAAGTGGCACATGGCAGAGTGTGGCGATGGAGACAGCAGCAATGGGAGGCCGTACAGGGACCCATGAGAGACTCTGGACCTGGCAGCAGCATGAGGAGGCGGTATAGGGGCCCATGGCAGATTAGGGGCCTGGCAGCAGCTATGGGAGGCCCGTAATCTGCCAGCACCCTATGACAAAAAATGGAACACACCAGCAGTGTGAGGAGACCTGAAAGTGGCACATGGCAGAGTGTGGCGATGGAGGCAGCAGCAATGGGAGGCCGTACAGGGACCCATGAGAGACTCTGGACTTGGCAGCAGCATGAGGAGGCGGTATAGGGGCCCATGGCAGATTAGGGGCCTGGCAGCAGCTATGGGAGGCCCGTAATCTGCCAGCACCCTATGACAAAAAATGGAACACACCAGCAGTGTGAGGAGACCTGAAAGTGGCACATGTTTGGGGCATGATTCATGGCGGATTTAGTCAGTTGTGTCAGGAACTGGTGGTTTGAAATCCAGACTAATCCACGCCTGATTCATTTTCACAAACGTCAGTCTCTCCACACTTTGGGTGGACAGTCGTGTCCTCCGCGGAGTTGCAATACCTCCTGCCGCACTAAACACGCGCTCCGATGCCACGCTACTGGCCGGGCATGACAGCCTTTCAAGGGCAAATTCAGCTAGTTGGGGCCAAAGGTCAAGTTTCGTTGCCCAGTAGTCAAGGGGATTGTCTACCTCGGTTGGCAGGGTGCTGTCCAAGTAGGCCTAAGCCTGTTGTTTGAGGTCCTGCTCCAGGTCCACCTGATGCTGCTGCTGCTGCTGCGGCTGGTTAGTAGTTTCCTCACTGCGCTGGTGAAGAAAGCTACTCATCATCGACTGCAGACTGAGGCAGCCGCTGCTGGTGGAGCTGCCACTGCTCCTACCACCCCACCCCTCCCCTGCTGCCATGGCAGCGGAACACGAGCGCACAGGGCCCACAGTGTCTGAGGATGGACGTTGGCGCAGACAGGCAGAGACCAGCTGACTACATAGGTGTTTTTTATAGTACGTTATTTTGGCCTCCCTCTCAGCAGGTGTGAAAAAGGCCACCATTTTTGAACGGTAGCGAGGGTCCAACAAGGTGGACAGCCAAAAGTCATCCCTCTGTCTGATGGTTATTATTCGGCTGTCGCTACGCAAGCAACCGAGCATGCTATGGGCCATTTGTGCCAAGGAATGCGAGGGACTCCCTGCCTCCATCTCCACAGCATACTGCCACGGTGCGTCTAGGTCCTCTGTCTCCTCTTCCTCCTCCTCTACCAGATGCTCCTGCTCCTCCACTCCTGTCCGCTGAGTGGAAAAACCACCCATTTCACTCAATAATTCCTGAGCACCAATGTCCTCCTCTACCTCCTCCTCTTCTTCCAGTCCTGCCCCCACAGGGGCCATGTGGCGTTGAGATCTGTGCGCCACGTCTACCGCACCCTGACCAGCCATTGTTAACAGCATTTGTTCCAGGACGTGCAACAGAGGAATGACGTCGTTCATCCCATAGTCCTGCCGACTCACGAATAGCGTGGCCTCCTCAAAGGGCCTGAGCAAGCGCAGGTGTCACGCATGAGCTGCCAATGGCTGACATCTAAGTTACACAGGGAGTACCTTTATCTGCTTTTAACATCAGGAAATCTGTGATGGCCTTTTGCTGTTCGTAAAGGCGGTCTAACATATGTAGGGTTGAATTCCACCTTGTTGCAACGTCACAGCATGAGGAGTCGGTATAGGGGCCCATGGCAGATTAGGGGCCTGGCAGCAGTTATGGGAGGCCCATAATCTGCCAGCACCCTATGACAAAAAATGGAACACACCAGCAGTGTGAGGAGACCTGAAAGTGGCACATGGCAGAGTGTGGCGATGGAGACAGCAGCAATGGGAGGCCGTACAGGGACCCATGAGAGACTCTGGACCTGGCAGCAGCATGAGGAGGCGGTATATAGGGGCCTACGGCAGATTAGGGGCCTGGCAGCAGCTATAGGAGGCCCGTAATCTGCCAGCACCCTATGTCAAAAAATTCAACACACCAGCAGTGTGTGAGGAGACCTGAAAGTGGCACATGGCAGAGTGTGGCGATGGAGACAGCAGCAATGGGAGGCCGTACAGGGACCCATGACAGACTCTGGACTTGGCAGCAGCATGAGGAGGCGGTATATAGGGGCTTATGGCAGATTAGGGGCCTGGCAGCAGCTATAGGAGGCCCGTAATCTGCCAGCACCCTATGTCAAAAAATTCAACACACCAGCAGTGTGAGGAGACCTGAAAGTGGCACATGGCAGAGTGTGGCGATGGAGACAGCAGCAATGGGAGGCCGTACAGGGACCCATGACAGACTCTGAACTTGGCAGCAGCATGAGGAGGCGTTATATAGGGGCCCATGGCAGATTAGGGGCCTGGCAGCAGCTATGTGAGGCCCGTAATCTGCCTGCACCCTATGTCAAAAAATTTAACACACCAGCAGTGTGAAGAGACCTGAAAGTGGCACATGGCAGCAGAGTGTGGCGATGGAGACAGCAGCAATGGGAGGCCGTACAGGGACCATGACAGACTCTGGACTTGGCAGCAGCATGAGGAGGCGGTATATAGGGGCCCATGGCAGATTAGGGGCCTGGCAGCAGCTATGTGAGGCCCGTTATCTTGCAGCACCCTATGTCAAAAAATTTAACACACCAGCAGTGTGAAGAGACCTGAAAGTGGCACATGGCAGCAGAGTGTGGCGATGGAGACAGCAGCAATGGGAGGCCGTACAGGGACCCATGAGAGACTCTGGACCTGGCAGCAGCAGGAGGAGGCGGTATATAGGGGCCCATGGCAGATTAGGGGCCTGGCAGCAGCTATGTGAGGCCCGTAATCTGCCTGCACCCTATGTCAAAAAATTTAACACACCAGCAGTGTGAAGAGACCTGAAAGTGGCACATGGCAGCAGAGTGTGGCGATGGAGACAGCAGCAATGGGAGGCCGTACAGGGACCCATGACAGACTCTGAACTTGGCAGCAGCATGAGGAGGCGGTATATAGGGGCCCATGGCAGATTAGGGGCCTGGCAGCAGCTATAGGAGGCCCGTAATCTGCCAGCACCCTATGTCAAAAAATTTAACACACCAGCAGTGTGAAGAGACCTGAAAGTGGCACATGGCAGCAGAGTGTGGCGATGGAGACAGCAGCAATGGGAGGCCGTACAGGGACCATGACAGACTCTGGACTTGGCAGCAGCATGAGGAGGCGGTATATAGGGGCCCATGGCAGATTAGGGGCCTGGCAGCAGCTATGTGAGGCCCGTTATCTTGCAGCACCCTATGTCAAAAAATTTAACACACCAGCAGTGTGAAGAGACCTGAAAGTGGCACATGGCAGCAGAGTGTGGCGATGGAGACAGCAGCAATGGGAGGCCGTACAGGGACCATGACAGACTCTGGACTTGGCAGCAGCATGAGGAGGCGGTATATAGGGGCCCATGGCAGATTAGGGGCCTGGCAGCAGCTATGTGAGGCCCGTTATCTTGCAGCACCCTATGTCAAAAAATTTTACACACCAGCAGTGTGAAGAGACCTGAAAGTGGCACATGGCAGCAGAGTGTGGCGATGGAGACAGCAGCAATGGGAGGCCGTACAGGGACCCATGAGAGACTCTGGACCTGGCAGCAGCAGGAGGAGGCGGTATATAGGGGCCCATGGCAGATTAGGGGCCTGGCAGCAGCTATGTGAGGCCCGTAATCTGCCTGCACCCTATGTCAAAAAATTTAACACACCAGCAGTGTGAAGAGACCTGAAAGTGGCACATGGCAGCAGAGTGTGGCGATGGAGACAGCAGCAATGGGAGGCCGTACAGGGACCCATGACAGACTCTGAACTTGGCAGCAGCATGAGGAGGCGGTATATAGGGGCCCATGGCAGATTAGGGGCCTGGCAGCAGCTATAGGAGGCCCGTAATCTGCCAGCACCCTATGTCAAAAAATTTAACACACCAGCAGTGTGAAGAGACCTGAAAGTGGCACATGGCAGCAGAGTGTGGCGATGGAGACAGCAGCAATGGGAGGCCGTACAGGGACCATGACAGACTCTGGACTTGGCAGCAGCATGAGGAGGCGGTATATAGGGGCCCATGGCAGATTAGGGGCCTGGCAGCAGCTATGTGAGGCCCGTTATCTTGCAGCACCCTATGTCAAAAAATTTTACACACCAGCAGTGTGAAGAGACCTGAAAGTGGCACATGGCAGCAGAGTGTGGCGATGGAGACAGCAGCAATGGGAGGCCGTACAGGGACCCATGAGAGACTCTGGACCTGGCAGCAGCAGGAGGAGGCGGTATATAGGGGCCCATGGCAGATTAGGGGCCTGGCAGCAGCTATGTGAGGCCCGTAATCTGCCTGCACCCTATGTCAAAAAATTTAACACACCAGCAGTGTGAAGAGACCTGAAAGTGGCACATGGCAGCAGAGTGTGGCGATGGAGACAGCAGCAATGGGAGGCCGTACAGGGACCCATGACAGACTCTGAACTTGGCAGCAGCATGAGGAGGCGGTATATAGGGGCCCATGGCAGATTAGGGGCCTGGCAGCAGCTATAGGAGGCCCGTAATCTGCCAGCACCCTATGTCAAAAAATTTAACACACCAGCAGTGTGAAGAGACCTGAAAGTGGCACATGGCAGCAGAGTGTGGCGATGGAGACAGCAGCAATGGGAGGCCGTACAGGGACCATGACAGACTCTGGACTTGGCAGCAGCATGAGGAGGCGGTATATAGGGGCCCATGGCAGATTAGGGGCCTGGCAGCAGCTATGTGAGGCCCGTTATCTTGCAGCACCCTATGTCAAAAAATTTAACACACCAGCAGTGTGAAGAGACCTGAAAGTGGCACATGGCAGCAGAGTGTGGCGATGGAGACAGCAGCAATGGGAGGCCGTACAGGGACCATGACAGACTCTGGACTTGGCAGCAGCATGAGGAGGCGGTATATAGGGGCCCATGGCAGATTAGGGGCCTGGCAGCAGCTATGTGAGGCCCGTAATCTGCCTGCACCCTATGTCAAAAAATTTAACACACCAGCAGTGTGAAGAGACCTGAAAGTGGCACATGGCAGCAGAGTGTGGCGATGGAGACAGCAGCAATGGGAGGCCGTACAGGGACCATGACAGACTCTGGACTTGGCAGCAGCATGAGGAGGCGGTATATAGGGGCCCATGGCAGATTAGGGGCCTGGCAGCAGCTATAGGAGGCCCGTAATCTGCCAGCACCCTATGTCAAAAAATTTAACACACCAGCAGTGTGAAGAGACCTGAAAGTGGCACATGGCAGCAGAGTGTGGCGATGGAGACAGCAGCAATGGGAGGCCGTACAGGGACCATGACAGACTCTGGACTTGGCAGCAGCATGAGGAGGCGGTATATAGGGGCCCATGGCAGATTAGGGGCCTGGCAGCAGCTATGTGAGGCCCGTTATCTTGCAGCACCCTATGTCAAAAAATTTAACACACCAGCAGTGTGAAGAGACCTGAAAGTGGCACATGGCAGCAGAGTGTGGCGATGGAGACAGCAGCAATGGGAGGCCGTACAGGGACCCATGAGAGACTCTGGACCTGGCAGCAGCAGGAGGAGGCGGTATATAGGGGCCCATGGCAGATTAGGGGCCTGGCAGCAGCTATGTGAGGCCCGTAATCTGCCTGCACCCTATGTCAAAAAATTTAACACACCAGCAGTGTGAAGAGACCTGAAAGTGGCACATGGCAGCAGAGTGTGGCGATGGAGACAGCAGCAATGGGAGGCCGTACAGGGACCATGACAGACTCTGGACTTGGCAGCAGCATGAGGAGGCGGTATATAGGGGCCCATGGCAGATTAGGGGCCTGGCAGCAGCTATAGGAGGCCCGTAATCTGCCAGCACCCTATGTCAAAAAATTTAACACACCAGCAGTGTGAAGAGACCTGAAAGTGGCACATGGCAGCAGAGTGTGGCGATGGAGACAGCAGCAATGGGAGGCCGTACAGGGACCATGACAGACTCTGGACTTGGCAGCAGCATGAGGAGGCGGTATATAGGGGCCCATGGCAGATTAGGGGCCTGGCAGCAGCTATGTGAGGCCCGTTATCTTGCAGCACCCTATGTCAAAAAATTTAACACACCAGCAGTGTGAAGAGACCTGAAAGTGGCACATGGCAGCAGAGTGTGGCGATGGAGACAGCAGCAATGGGAGGCCGTACAGGGACCCATGAGAGACTCTGGACCTGGCAGCAGCAGGAGGAGGTGGTATATAGGGGCCCATGGCAGATTAGGGGCCTGGCAGCAGCTATGTGAGGCCCGTAATCTGCCTGCACCCTATGTCAAAAAATTTAACACACCAGCAGTGTGAAGAGACCTGAAAGTGGCACATGGCAGCAGAGTGTGGCGATGGAGACAGCAGCAATGGGAGGCCGTACAGGGACCATGACAGACTCTGGACTTGGCAGCAGCATGAGGAGGCGGTATATAGGGGCCCATGGCAGATTAGGGGCCTGGCAGCAGCTATAGGAGGCCCGTAATCTGCCAGCACCCTATGTCAAAAAATTTAACACACCAGCAGTGTGAAGAGACCTGAAAGTGGCACATGGCAGCAGAGTGTGGCGATGGAGACAGCAGCAATGGGAGGCCGTACAGGGACCATGACAGACTCTGGACTTGGCAGCAGCATGAGGAGGCGGTATATAGGGGCCCATGGCAGATTAGGGGCCTGGCAGCAGCTATGTGAGGCCCGTTATCTTGCAGCACCCTATGTCAAAAAATTTAACACACCAGCAGTGTGAAGAGACCTGAAAGTGGCACATGGCAGCAGAGTGTGGCGATGGAGACAGCAGCAATGGGAGGCCGTACAGGGACCCATGAGAGACTCTGGACCTGGCAGCAGCAGGAGGAGGTGGTATATAGGGGCCCATGGCAGATTAGGGGCCTGGCAGCAGCTATGTGAGGCCCGTTATCTTGCAGCACCCTATGTCAAAAAATTTAACACACCAGCAGTGTGAAGAGACCTGAAAGTGGCACATGGCAGCAGAGTGTGGCGATGGAGACAGCAGCAATGGGAGGCCGTACAGGGACCCATGAGAGACTCTGGACCTGGCAGCAGCATGAGGAGGCGGTATATTGGGGCCCATGGCAGATTAGGGGCCTGGCAGCAGCTATGTGAGGCCCGTTATCTTGCAGCACCCTATGTCAAAAAATTTTACACACCAGCAGTGTGAAGAGACCTGAAAGTGGCACATGGCAGCAGAGTGTGGCGATGGAGACAGCAGCAATGGGAGGCCGTACAGGGACCCATGAGAGACTCTGGACCTGGCAGCAGCAGGAGGAGGTGGTATATAGGGGCCCATGGCAGATTAGGGGCCTGGCAGCAGCTATGTGAGGCCCGTAATCTGCCTGCACCCTATGTCAAAAAATTTAACACACCAGCAGTGTGAAGAGACCTGAAAGTGGCACATGGCAGCAGAGTGTGGCGATGGAGACAGCAGCAATGGGAGGCCGTACAGGGACCCATGAGAGACTCTGGACCTGGCAGCAGCAGGAGGAGGCGGTATATAGGGGCCTATGGCAGATTAGGGGCCTGGCAGCAGCTATAGGAGGCCCGTAATCTGCCAGCACCCTATGTCAAAAAATTCAACACACCAGCAGTGTGAGGAGACCTGAAAGTGGCACATGTTTGAGGCATGATTCATGGCGGATTTAGTCAGTTGTGTCAGGAACTGGTGGTTTGAAATCCAGACTAATCCACGCCTGATTCATTTTCACAAACGTGAGTCTCTCCACACTTTGGGTGGACAGTCGTGTCCTCCGCGGAGTTACAATACCTCCTGCCGCACTAAACACGCGCTCCGATGCCACGCTACTGGCCGGGCATGACAGCCTTTCAAGGGCAAATTCAGCTAGTTGGGGCCAAAGGTCAAGTTTCGTTGCCCAGTAGTCAAGGGGATTGTCTACCTCGGTTGGCAGGGTGCTGTCCAAGTAGGCCCAAGCCTGTTGTTTGAGCTCCTGCTCCAGGTCCACCTGATGCTGCTGCTGCTGCTGCGGCTGGTTAGTAGTTTCCTCACTGCGCTGGTGAAGAAAGCTACTCATCATCGACTGCAGACTGAGGCAGCCGCTGCTGGTGGAGCTGCCACTGCTCCTACCACCCCACCCCTCCCCTGCTGCCATGCCAGCGGAACGCGAGCGCACAGGGCCCACAGTGTCTGAGGATGGACGTTGGCGCACAAAGGCAGAGACCAACTGACTACATAGGTGGTTTTTATAGTACGTAATTTTGGCCTCCCTCTCAGCAGGTGTGAAAAAGGCCACCATTTTGGACCGGTAGCGAGGGTCCAACAAGGTGGACAGCCAAAAGTCATCCCTCTGTCTGATGGTTATTATTCGGCTGTCGCTACGCAAGCAACCGAGCATGCTATGGGCCATTTGTGCCAAGGAATGCGAGGGACTCCCTGCCTCCATCTCCACAGCATACTGCCACGGTGCGTCTGGGTCCTCTGTCTCCTCCTCCTCCTCCTCTACCAGATGCTCCTGCTCCTCCACTCCTGTCCGCTGAGTGGAAAAACCACCCATTTCACTCAATAATTCCTGAGCACAAATGTCCTCCTCTACCTCCTCCTCTTCTTCCTGTCCTGCCCCCACAGGGGTCATGTGGCGTTGAGATCTGTGCGCCACGTCTACCGCACCCTGACCAGCCATTGTTAACAGCATTTGTTCCAGGACGTGCAACAGAGGAATGACGTCGTTCATCCCATAGTCCTGCCGACTCACGAATAGCGTGGCCTCCTCAAAGGGCCTGAGCAAGCGGCAGGTGTCACGCATGAGCTGCCAATGGCTGACATCTAAGTTACACAGGGGAGTACCTTTATCCGCTTGTAACATCAGGAAATCGGTGATGGCCTTTCGCTGCTCGTAAAGGCGGTCTAACATGTGTAGGGTTGAATTCCACCTTGTTGCAACGTCGCAGATCAGGCGATGCTGTGGAATTCCGTTCTGCCGCTGCAGCTCAATGAGGGTGTTCTTTGCGGTGTAGGAATGGCTGAAATGCATGCACAGTTTACGTGACATTTTAAGGATGTCTTGCAGTGGGATGGTGGATTTTAGGAACCGCTTGACAACCAGATTGAACACGTGAGCCATGCATGGCGCATGGCACAACCTTCCTTGACGCAGAGCAGACACCATGTTCTTTCCGTTGTCAGTCAACATGGTTCCGATTTTTAGTTTGCGCGGAGACAGCCATCTGTCGATTTCTCTGTTCATTACACTCAGCAGTTCCTCCCCTGTGTGACTACGTTCGCCAAGGCATACCAGGTGCAGCACAGCGTGACACCGTTGCGCCCTGCACATGTGATATGCCGGTCGGGTAATGGGACTTGGCACGGGGGTGGCGGCTGAGGACACGGCGGAAAAAGAGGTGGTAGAGGCGGACATGCTTGCTGGACCAAGGACGTGCAAACGTGGAGGCAAAAGCGTCGTGACCTGTCCAAGTTGCTGGTGCGGCTGTGCCGGCACCACGTTCACCCAGTGGGCCGTAAATGACATGTACTGTCCCTGACCGTAGTTACAGCTCCACACGTCGGCGCTGCCGTGCACTTTGGCAGAGACCGACATGCTCAAAGACTGGCCCACCATCTCTTCTACATGTGAATGCAGGGCTGGCACTGCCTTTTGGGCAAAGAAATGACGGCTTGGCACTCTCCACCGCGGCGCGGCACAAGCCATCATTTCTCGGAAAGGTGCTGAGTCCACCAGTTGGAAAGGGAGGGACTGCAGCACCAGCAACTTGGACAGGAGGACGTTCAGCTTTTGCACCGTCGGGTGCGTGCTCGCAAACTGTTGTCTCTTGGATACGGATTCCAAGAAAGACTGTTGACGGAATCCGAGAAGAGGAGTAGCAGGAGAAGGAGCATCTGAACGAGCGGAAGATGCCAATGAGCGACAACTCCCCTCAGCAGAGGTGTTGGAGCCTTGACTGGCTGATAGAGGGCGATTGACGACGTCGGGTGACGGAGCAAGTAACGGAGCGGGTGATGGAGCGGGGGCTGGGGCAGGCAGAACCGCCGTATGTTTATCACGGTTTTCCCAGGCCACCGAATGGTGACGCTGCATATGCTGACGCAACGCTGTAGTCCCAACATGGGCCCCCTGGCCACGCTTGCATTTCTGGCCACATAGTCGACATACGGCTACGTTTACTTCCTCGGGCGGCTTGAGGAAAAATTGCCACACCACCGAGTAGGAAACTTTGCCCCCGCTACTCTTCACTGGCTGACTGCTACTTCCTCCGTGCGCACCGGCACCACTACTGGCCGTGGTGGTAGGCTGCAGTGGAGCTGGTGCTCTACTCCGTGGACGTTTGGCTCCACTGACACTGATGCGACCCTGCTGCTGTCTCCTGGGCAACCCACCGACTGTTTTGCTCGCTGCCAAGCTGCCACCCTCTTCTCCTGATGATGCGGAAGAAATTGCCTGATGACGACGAGGCTGCCAAGTGCGATCAACCTCCTCATCATCAAGTAGGGTCTCCGCCTCACTACTAGCCCCCTCGGCTGCGTCTGGGTCAGGAGACAGACCTGTCTCTAGACCGGCTACCGAGCCACTCTCCTCGCCAGTACTTGTTCGCTTGGCTGCTGAAAAGGCCGATGTCTCCCCCCGTTCCTGACCGCCCTCTGTTAGCTCTTCCTCACTGTACAGTGGGGCTGAGCCCACAGCATGCGATACTTCGCTTGGTGAGGGAACAGCAAAGGACAGGGGCAGGTAGAGGACACGTGATTTCAGTGGGCTTGGTCCCGGGCCATGCCAACTAACGGTTGTGTCTGACGTACCCACCGACCGTTGGCTGTAGGTGTCAGAGGTGACCTGGGAAGAGGAAGACGACCGAGCCAACCAATCAATGACGGCAGGGTTGTCGGTGGAGACACGACCGCTGGATGACACCGGGAGCACTGGCCTCTGGCTGCGAATACTGCTGCCTCGACCCCTTCCTCTGCTGCCACGTCTGCTCGCTCCTAAAACATTGCCTCCTCTGCCACTCCTCTGCATGTTGTCTGACATACTATTTAATTCAACGATTAGGTGTCCCTGAGTAACAATTCTCTGGCACTCAGTAACAATTCTGTCTGTCCCTGAGTATGAATTCTGTGGCCCTGAGTAACAATTGTGTGTCTGTGCAAGTAACAATTCTGTGTCTGTGCAAGTAACAATTTTGTGTCTGTGAGAGTAACAATTCTCTGGCACTCAGTAACAATTCTGTCTGTCCCTGAGTAACAATTCTCTGGCACTCAGTAACAATTCTGTCTGTCCCTGAGTAACAATTCTGTCTGTCCCTGAGTATGAATTCTGTGGCCCTGAGTAAGAATTCTCTGGCACTCAGTAACAATTCTGTCTGTCCCTGAGTATGAATTCTGTGGCCCTGAGTAACAATTGTGTGTCTGTGCAAGTAACAATTCTGTGTCTGTGCAAGTAACAATTTTGTGTCTGTGAGAGTAACAATTCTCTGGCACTCAGTAACAATTCTGTCTGTCCCTGAGTAACAATTCTCTGGCACTCAGTAACAATTCTGTCTGTCCCTGAGTATGAATTCTGTGGCCCTGAGTAACAATTCTGTCTCTGTGCGAGTAACAATTCTGTGTCTGTGCAAGTAACAATTTTGTGTCTGTGAGAGTAACAATTCTCTGGCACTCAGTAACAATTCTGTCTGTCCCTGAGTAACAATTCTCTGGCACTCAGTAACAATTCTGTCTGTCCCTGAGTAACAATTCTCTGGCACTCAGTAACAATTCTGTCTGTCCCTGAGTAACAATTCTCTGGCACTCAGTAACAATTGTGTGTCTGTGCAAGTAACAATTCTGTGTCTGTGCAAGTAACAATTTTGTGTCTGTGAGAGTAACAATTCTCTGGCACTCAGTAACAATTCTGTCTGTCCCTGAGTAACAATTCTCTGGCACTCAGTAACAATTCTGTCTGTCCCTGAGTATGAATTCTGTGGCCCTGAGTAACAATTCTGTCTCTGTGCGAGTAACAATTCTGTGTCTGTGCAAGTAACAATTTTGTGTCTGTGAGAGTAACAATTCTCTGGCACTCAGTAACAATTCTGTCTGTCCCTGAGTAACAATTCTCTGGCACTCAGTAACAATTCTGTCTGTCCCTGAGTAACAATTCTCTGGCACTCAGTAACAATTCTGTCTGTCCCTGAGTAACAATTCTCTGGCACTCAGTAACAATTGTGTGTCTGTGCAAGTAACAATTCTGTGTCTGTGCAAGTAACAATTTTGTGTCTGTGAGAGTAACAATTCTCTGGCACTCAGTAACAATTCTGTCTGTCCCTGAGTAACAATTCTCTGGCACTCAGTAACAATTCTGTCTGTCCCTGAGTATGAATTCTGTGGCCCTGAGTAACAATTCTGTCTCTGTGCGAGTAACAATTCTGTGTCTGTGCAAGTAACAATTTTGTGTCTGTGAGAGTAACAATTCTCTGGCACTCAGTAACAATTCTGTCTGTCCCTGAGTAACAATTCTCTGGCACTCAGTAACAATTCTGTCTGTCCCTGAGTAACAATTCTCTGGCACTCAGTAACAATTCTGTCTGTCCCTGAGTAACAATTCTCTGGCACTCAGTAACAATTGTGTGTCTGTGCAAGTAACAATTCTGTGTCTGTGCAAGTAACAATTTTGTGTCTGTGAGAGTAACAATTCTCTGGCACTCAGTAACAATTCTGTCTGTCCCTGAGTAACAATTCTCTGGCACTCAGTAACAATTCTGTCTGTCCCTGAGTATGAATTCTGTGGCCCTGAGTAACAATTCTGTCTCTGTGCGAGTAACAATTCTGTGTCTGTGCAAGTAACAATTTTGTGTCTGTGAGAGTAACAATTCTCTGGCACTCAGTAACAATTCTGTCTGTCCCTGAGTAACAATTCTATGGCACTCAGTAACAATTCTGTCTTCCCTGAGTAACAATTCTCTGGCACTCAGTAACAATTCTGTCTGTCCCTGAGTATGAATTCTGTGGCCCTGAGTAACAATTCTGTCTCTGTGCGAGTAACAATTCTGTGTCTGTGCAAGTAACAATTTTGTGTCTGTGAGAGTAACAATTCTCTGGCACTCAGTAACAATTCTGTCTGTCCCTGAGTAACAATTCTCTGGCACTCAGTAACAATTCTGTCTGTCCCTGAGTAACAATTCTCTGGCACTCAGTAACAATTGTGTGTCTGTGCAAGTAACAATTCTGTGTCTGTGCAAGTAACAATTTTGTGTCTGTGAGAGTAACAATTCTCTGGCACTCAGTAACAATTCTGTCTGTCCCTGAGTAACAATTCTCTGGCACTCAGTAACAATTCTGTCTGTCCCTGAGTATGAATTCTGTGGCCCTGAGTAACAATTCTGTCTCTGTGCGAGTAACAATTCTGTGTCTGTGCAAGTAACAATTTTGTGTCTGTGAGAGTAACAATTCTCTGGCACTCAGTAACAATTCTGTCTGTCCCTGAGTAACAATTCTCTGGCACTCAGTAACAATTCTGTCTGTCCCTGAGTAACAATTCTCTGGCACTCAGTAACAATTCTGTCTGTCCCTGAGTAACAATTCTCTGGCACTCAGTAACAATTGTGTGTCTGTGCAAGTAACAATTCTGTGTCTGTGCAAGTAACAATTTTGTGTCTGTGAGAGTAACAATTCTCTGGCACTCAGTAACAATTCTGTCTGTCCCTGAGTAACAATTCTCTGGCACTCAGTAACAATTCTGTCTGTCCCTGAGTATGAATTCTGTGGCCCTGAGTAACAATTGTGTGTCTGTGCAAGTAACAATTCTGTGTCTGTGCAAGTAACAATTTTGTGTCTGTGAGAGTAACAATTCTCTGGCACTCAGTAACAATTCTGTCTGTCCCTGAGTAACAATTCTCTGGCACTCAGTAACAATTCTGTCTGTCCCTGAGTAACAATTCTGTCTGTCCCTGAGTATGAATTCTGTGGACCTGAGTAAGAATTCTCTGGCACTCAGTAACAATTCTGTCTGTCCCTGAGTATGAATTCTGTGGCCCTGAGTAACAATTGTGTGTCTGTGCAAGTAACAATTCTGTGTCTGTGCAAGTAACAATTTTGTGTCTGTGAGAGTAACAATTCTCTGGCACTCAGTAACAATTCTGTCTGTCCCTGAGTAACAATTCTCTGGCACTCAGTAACAATTCTGTCTGTCCCTGAGTAACAATTCTCTGGCACTCAGTAACAATTCTGTCTGTCCCTGAGTAACAATTCTGTCTGTCCCTGAGAATGAATTCTGTGGCCCTGAGTAAGAATTCTCTGGCACTCAGTAACAATTCTGTCTGTCCCTGAGTAACAATTCTCTGGCACTCAGTAACAATTCTGTCTGTCCCTGAGTAAAAATTCTGTGGCCCTAATAACGTTTCTGTGGCCCTAAGTAACAATTCTCTGGCACTGAGTAACAATTCTGTCTGTCCCTGAGTATGAATTCTGTGGCCCTAACTAGCGTTTCTTTGTCCCTAAAGAACGATTCTGTGGCCCTCATTAACAAGTCTGTGTCCCTGAGTAATGGTTCTCTGTCCCTAAGTAACTTCTCTCTGTCCCCAAGTATTGTTTCTGTGGCCCTAACTCTGTCCCTGTCCCTAGTACAGAGCGGTCTGCCTCTGTTCAATGACTGCAGGCAAATGAAGATTTCCAAAATGGCCGCTATATATACCTCGACCATTACACAGTGCTGGCTGGCTGGCTGCTGATTGGCTGATGCGATCACATGTCGTTGAGGAATGCATTATGGGGCAGCGCGCCTTGTCTGCGCGCCTTCCCCGACATCCCCGCTCCGTCGCCGCACATGTCAGCCGCCATTTTCGGAAAAATTTCGATTCGCGCGTCCGAATTAGGCTGTTTTTCGGATTCGGCACGAATCGAAATTTTTCCGAAATTCGACTCGAATTCCACTTCGGATACTTCGATTCGCTCATCTCTAGTTATGACAGATACAAATCTTTAATATTAAAGTGGAGATTCACCCAAAAGGGGAAGTTCCACATTAAGCCGTTGTCCCCCGCTCTCCATTAAGGATTGGCACCTGTGGGGAGCGGGTATCCAAATTAGGTACCCGCTCCCATTTCCGCTGCGATCGCCTAGTCGATTGAAAACGAAAGTTGTCCTCTCCCCTCCCTCCCCGTAGTCTTCTGGGACACGTGACAGGTCCAAGAAGACTACGGGGCCATTCACAAAGCACAGAGCTACTCGCACATGTGCAGTGGGCACCCGGCTGTCAAGCCGCAAGCTGTCACAGCCGGTGCCCACACTGAAGATGGCGGCACCAGGGAGAGAAGACGGCCGGTGAAACCAGTGGTGGTGAGGACACCACTGGATCAAGGGACAGGTAAGTGGCTGTATTTTAAAAATCAGCAGCTACAGTTTTTGTAGCCAGCCTCTAAAGCGGGGGCCAGCAACCAGTAGATCTCAACCAGGTGACTAGTGGATCACGGTCTGGACTTGCTGACATGCCATCCCAGAGCAATGCAGAGGGACTACTTGTGAAGTTGGAGCTGTAGTGGGGAACAAGAGCCGCATAAGCTGATGCCTCCTCTGCAGTGCTCACTCCTACTCCCTGGCATGGTTGTTGGGTGTAGTACCAGCCAAGCATGACCCATTCAAGTGAATGAAGCCACTCTGCAAATGCCCTACAACCTTGTGCAAGGAATTAGATGGGCAGTTGTGTGTTGCTTTTTCACCACCTGCTTAACCCCTTGGACCCCGCAGAAGCATGCAGTTGCAGGGTACTTGCACAGTGGCCCCATTTACTTGAACAGCTCGTGATTGGCAGGCGGTAGTACCCACCAATAGCAACAGGGAGTTTAATTCCTGCTGTGACATGTGAACACCTTTGGCTTCTGCCTCAGCAGCTAAAGAGGGTAGGGATTGGGGCCGGTAAAACTGCGACTCAACCACAGGGTTTTACCACCACTCAACTTTACGTGTGAACAACCACTAACGGTGCCAATACTGGATGGAACTAGGGGCTCATTCACAAGTGCAGCAGGCACAAAGCAATCCAAGTGTGTTTAACAGGTGGTGAGGAGGGGATATGTTGCCTCTTTACTGCCATGTAATGCAGCGATTGTGACACAGTAGTATGGCAATTAGAGGTTTAAATCAGGTGTGAGAAGGTGAAACTGTGCCTGATGACCTTTGACTTCTGCCATGTTGTTCAGGTAGATCTCTACCTCTTTAAGGTTGCTTACCCCTGCTCTATGGCCTCTTTCACACAGGAGACTAGGGGCAATATAAACAGGAGCCTGGGCCACAGTTTTACTGCTCCCCAGCCACCCAACTAAAGGATAACCAGCAGCCAAAGGAGCCATCATGGCCACTACAATTTTTTTTTTAAGAGAATGGCCACGGCAAATTTAATTCAATACACCAACCTGTCAATTTGGCAGTTCAAGTCAATGGACCCGCTTAGTCCAGGTTTGCAAGTGTCAAATGCTCGGCTCATGGTTGGGTGCATTATCGTCATTATAAAGTGTCGTTTTGCTAAGAAAAAAAGCAAAAACAAAAAAAAAGGAGGAAACAGACACCCAGGAGGCAGCGGGATCACCTGCTGAATGCCTAACAGTGGCTGTCAGTAGCCAAACTCTAAATAATGATCCACCGCAGATTGTTTTTAGGCCCCTTTCACAAGGGCTGTATCTGGTTTTGCTCAGGGGGGGATCTGTCTGCTGATCCCCTGCTGAGCTGAACAGAGATGCCTGATGACAGGTCTGTATGCACTTCCCTTATGCAGAGCAGACACGGACGTAAACGGATCTCCTCTATGGGCAGTCGGATGTAAATGGACCGGCTTTCCGATTACATCTGCCCTCCAATCCGGTCTGCCCAAATGGAGGGGTACGAATCCCCTTTCTGTTTGATTTTATCAGATCAGATTGGAGGTAGCTGGATGTAAAGGAACACAAGTCTGTTTAGGTCTGATTGTCCATAGAGAAGAACAGAAGGTCCGGTTGGGTCCATCTGAAAATGGACAGGCAGAATCAACTGGACTGCCAGCGTGAAAGGGACCTTAGAGCATTCGCTAGTATGGACCAGATCACAGCACCAAAAACTAGAAGTTGGAAGAAGCTGAGAGCAAAAGAAGGGGACTTTTGTGAATTAAGAGTACATACTTGAAGAAAATTGACCTTTTTTAAAACTGAGTTTAGTATCCCTTTAACCTCCAACTCGGCCAATTCAGTAGAATTCTTCAAAAAAGCCGGATATGTTTCTAAATGCATAACATATAAACATCTACGAATATCTGTATGAAGTAACGTTTTAGAACATTGGTGTCAGGAATGGACTCAGCACTGGTGGTGGGACTCACCTGCCTTGTGGGCTGCAGTACCAGGGCTGACCAGCGGGTGCTCTCAGCAGCCAGAAGCTCACTCCTGCAGTCAGCCAACACCTGGGGCTGATTGCAGGAGGTGTATTTAAGGAATGACCAGGCCTGTGATCATGTTTCCCATGAGCCCCTGTACCTGGTATCCTGTGTTCCTGCCTAGTTGCTGACCCTGCTTTGATCCTGACCTCTGCTGACCGTCTCCTGTTGAACCCCTGGCTTGCCTGACTATCCTTCTGCCTGATCCTCTGTACCGTGCTGCCCGTGAGTTACTGAACCCAGCTTGTGACCCTGACTATTCTCTGCCTGCTCCTCCGGTACCTCACTGCCCGCACGTTGCTGACGTGGCCTGCCTGACTACGCCTGATGCTACCCAGATGATCCATCCCGCACGGATCCAGTCACTACTGTCCAAACCTGCCAGCCCCTTCACATCAGGCTTTCCCCCGGTACATACCCTCGGCGGACCCCTCTACCACAGTTGGGCGCACTCAGGGGCCGCGACCTGGTCTCAGTCCTGCGCCAAGTCCATCCCCACCATCAGGGGCTCTGGTGAAAAGGCAGAATGGGGCTTAGACTCCGCGCCCTGGGGAATCCTGTTCTGTGGGTCACTAGAGATCCCGCCGGGCGGTGCCTGACAGTACCTTACGGCCTGCCTGACTATTCCACCTCTCCAGCCTGACTACGCCTGTGTTCCTGAAGCCTGCTACTTCCCTGTGTCAGTCCACACATTTCTGGTCATACCCGGATCCCTAACAATTGGTCTAGAGAATCATACGATTGCCTTTGCGGTTTAGGAAAGTGTTCCCCTATTGGAGAAAACTGGACTTTTACCTTTGAACATTGTTCGTCTGTTCATTGTTCATGGACTCTGGTTTCTTCTATCTTGCAGAGAAATACTTTTCTTTTTTGCAAATAGTTGACATCATTTTTTTTTCTATTGCTTTATGAAAACCCGCTAGTGTAGCTAAATAATAGAGAATGGCCATTAAAAAATTATAAGATATCAACTGGAATATAATTAGAGCTGACTGAAATGGTTTGGAAACTTAGGAAACCTGAAGATTTTTTTAATTCTCTTCAATATAAGTTTGCTGATCTGTCCAGTATTCGCAGAATCATTATTTCTGGATAAGAACATTGCAGATTAAACATATCTACAGTATATACAAATATTCAGGAGAATCAAAAAGTAATGAATCAGTGACTCCCTGACTTGATCATGTTTTGTAATGCACAATCATAGAAGCCTGTAAGGGCAGGCTGGTGGTTGTTTGCCACGTCCTCTATGTTTTCCAGTTAACTTGTTGGGCGCGAAGTCTGGGAAACATGAGAGGCCTACCTCCGCGGTGGGTTCTTCTGGGCTACACTAGGCACCTTAGACAGAGTCTCTCCCTCTTCACATAAATGGGATACCTTTGTTTTAGTGCCATTTTCGCCAATGCCCTGGGACAAGACTGAGGTTGCCATTAAGGAATAATTGACTTTAAGGTGGACCTCTACTCTTAGAGATGAAAGTACACCAACTTGCACAACAACTGTTCTCTAGTTACTCTCAGTCCCTATGTAAATGTACATCTTCTCACTGAAGCTCGAATTCAAGTGGTATGTGCTGAACACTGACCACAACCACCTTTCCAGTGTTTTCCACAACCGATCCCGGTAGCAGCATGGAACCCAGACGTAAAAACACACACAAGAGTGTGCAAACTCCTCGTGCATTACCACCATAACATTTATTCCTACCTTAGAGATAAATGGGTACTTACAAATGATTAAAAACAGCAGGAATATAACATGAATGTATCAACCTTGGATGATACGTCCCATCTTGGAACCGTCTGAGCAGAAAGCTAACGCGTTTCAGAAGTCGAGCCCCCTTCTTCAGAGCTGACAGCTCTAAGGTTGAAATCAATTTTATGGTGGAAATGCACAAGGAGTTTGCACTCTCTTGTGTGTGTTTTTCCAGTTGACTGGAGTTTCCCTAATCTGTGGAGGGCTGTACCTGATGAAGCATTGAACACCATAGCGCATTCTGAAGTACCTTGGATTGAACACTGGAGTGTTTTTTGAGGAATTAATGTAACCCAGATGTGCATATAGTGCAGGCTCCAATGGGCACTTGACTTTAACTCTTAAACTTCAGTACCTCTGTAGAGGATGGGGACCTCTGCAGTGCAGTTCTATTTTGGTTGCTATGGGAGATGGAATGCGGCCTAAGGAGTGCTGACAACATCTTCCTCACGGTTAGAGGCACTTCCACCTATAACAGGCACATGTTCCAACAGGCTGCTTTCTAACTGTATCTTCCATTGCTCATGGCAACCACATGTATAGTTTGTACTAGAATGACTTTTAGCATGCTGACTCTTCATACCCCATGTGCTAGTGACCCAAGCTGTAGACTAAGTGCAAAGTTGTGCCAATTACTTGCATTGCACCCCTTTTGAGTAACTTCTGACCAGGCAAAAGGGAAAGTTTTGACGCTTTACTGAATAAAGTGCAACAGTACAAAGTCCAGCGTGACACAGTCTTTTCCTAAATCCCTAATCCTACTTAGGCTATGTGCTGTCCCGGCATACCTGCAAAGGTAAAGTCCATGTAGTTACAGAGTTTATCAGAGGTATTCTTCAGTAGCTTCTGTCTTCTGGGAGAACCCCAAGCTCTGATGACTTCACATGTTGACGACAGACTGTTCTATCTTTATACTTCTCCCAGGAACGGCTCTCTTTGGGGAACCAGGGGGACAGGCAAGATGGTGGAAAATAAGCAAGGCTAGACAATGGCAACAGCAGCAACAGCTTTTGGACTTGGCCCACTGTCCTCTTTCATATCCACAGGTGCAGTGGGTCAGACCCAACGATCCCGCCAAAAGCCAAAGAGCTGTGAAAAGGAAGATATATGAGACTGATAACCATGTTCCAGTCCACTGACTTCCAGGCCACCCCTCCAACTTGGGAGATTGGAGATATCTAATCCAGGGGTTCCAGACTTTTTCAAATCAAAGCAGTTTATCCTGGAGGATGCTAGCCAATTTTTTAATGAATCATAATCCAGGAAATGTTATGTTTGATTAATCACAGGAGTTTTCCATGCTTGCACTATAGTAATTTTGACTGCCAAAAAGATATAGAAGGCAAAAGTTCTGAGATGGTTTGGTAACTCGTTTGACAGTTCAGAAAATAATGCTGTCTTGACTTTCTTTGGGACATTCAGCCCAGTCATGGCACATGTTCCCCCCGTATTTTCATTCTTAACCCTTTTTTGTTTCAGTTGCAATATCATTTCTTTTCCTCTGTAATACCATTTTTCTGTAAATATTTTGTTTTCACAAACTTTGCGCAGAGTGAGACTGAGAGTGTCATTGTCATGCATTAGTAACAGAGCGGTGTGAGTATGACCTGCCATTTGCCACAAGTTGGTGAAGGTGCCCAGGGTCCATCACAAGGACACCAGAAATGGACACAGTATTCCAATGAGGTCTAACTAAAGATCTACCATATTTTTCGCTCCATAAGACACACCTGACCATAAGACACACCTAGGTTTTAGAGGAGGAAAACAAGAAAAAAAATATTATGAACCAATGGACTGCAGACATAGTACAGGAAATGACCAGAGACTGCAGATGTACTACAGGAGATGACCAGAGACTACAGACATAGTACAGGAGATGACCAGAGACTGCAGACATGTGGATGTACTACAGGAGATGACCAGAGACCACAGACATACTACAGGAGATGACCAGAGACTGCAGACATAGTACAGGAGATGACCAGAGAATGCGGATGTACTACAGGAGATGACCAGAGAATGCGGATGTACTACAGGAGATGACCAGAGACTGCAGACATAGTACAGGAAATGACCAGAGACTGCGGACATACTACAGGAGATGACCAGAGACTGCGGACATACTACAGGAGATGACCAGAGACTGCGGATGTACTACAGGAGATATCCAGAGACTGCGGGCATAGTACAGGAGATGACCAGAGACTGCAGGCATAGTACAGGAGATGACCAGAGCCTGCGGACATACTACAGGAGATGACCAGAGACTGCGGACATAGTACAGGAGATGACCAGAGCCTGCAGACATACTACAGGAGATGACCAGAGACTGCAGACATAGTACAGGAGATGACCAGAGACTGCAGACATAGTACAGGAGATGACCAGAGACTGTAGACATAGTACAGGAGATGGCCAGAGACTGCAGACCTTTGGGGAGCGGGTACCCGAATTTGACAGGTACCTGTTCCTACTTTGCGCTCTCTCCCCATAGTCTTCTGAGACATGTGACAGGTCCCAGAAGACTACGGGACTATTCACAAAGCACAACGCTGCTCGCGCATGCGCAGTGGGTGCCCACACTAAAGATGATGTGATGAGGTAATGAAGACACCGCTGGACCGAGGAGCAGGTTCTGCTGCACAGAAGAGCCGATATTCTAACACAGTAGTGACAGGGGTCATACCGGGCCGACCGCTCCATAAGACGCACAGACATTTCCCCCCCATTTTTTGGGGGGGAAAAGTGCGTCTTATGGAGTGAAAAATACAGTATATAGGAAAATCAGGACCTCTGTTCTCCTGTTGGTGATCCCTCTAGTAATAACTAAAGGGGATTAACTATATAGGGGAATCAGGGCTTCTTTCCTCCTGTTGGTGATAAATCCATATTTATGCCACAATATTTGTTATTCTATTCAACTAGTCTAGTGATTTACATAACTCCAACACACTGCAGGGTGACAGCATTATTTTCTAGTTTAGCTTTGCAGTTTCTTGGGCCATCAAGACGCCCATTGGACTTTGAAAGAACATCAGCACACTAGCATGGTGTTCTGCTCCACCTATAAGCCACCTAATCACCCTCGCAACAAGCATCCAGAATATGAAACTACACTATATTGCCAAATGTATTGGGATATCCCTCAAAATCACTGGATTCAGGTGTTCAAATCACCTCCATGGCCACAATTGTATAAAATCAAGCATCTAGCCATGCAGACTGCTTCTACAAACATTTTTTGAGAGAATGGGTCACTCTTTGGAGCTCAGTGAATTAAAACATGGTACCGTGATAGGTTGCCACCTGTGCAATAAGTCAATCCATGAAATTTCCTTACAACGAAATATTCCATAGTCAACTGTTAGTGGTATTATAACAAAGTGGAAGCAACTGGGAACAACTGCAACTCAGCCACGAAGTGGTAGACCACGTAAAATGATAGACCGGGGTCAGCGCATGCTGAAGGGCACAGTGCACAGAAGTCACCAACTGTCTGCAGAGTCAATAGCTAAAGACCTCCAAACTTTATGTGGCCTTCAGATTAGCACAACAACAGTGTGTAGAGAGCTTCATGGAATGGGTTTCCATGGCCGAGCAGCTACATCCAAGCCTTACATCACCAAGTGCAATGCAAAGCGTTGGATGCAGTGGTGTAAAACACACTGCCACTGGACTCTAGAGCAGTGGAGTTGTGTTCTCTGGAGTGACCAATCATGCTTTTCTGTCTGGCAATCCGATGGATGGGTCTGGGTTTGGAGGTTGCCAGGAGAACAGTACTTGTCTGACTGCATTGTGCCAAGTGTAAAGTTTGGTGGAGGGGGGATTATGATGTGGGGTTGTTTTTCAGTGGTTGGGCTTGGCCCCTTAGTTCCAGTGAAGGGAACTCTTAAGGCTTCAGCATACTAAGAAATTTTGGACAATTTTATGCTCCCAACTTTGTGGGAACAGTTTGGGGATGGCCCCTTCCTGTTCCAACATGACTACACACCAGTGCACAAAGCAAGGTCCATAAAGACATGGATAAGTGAGTTTGGGGTGGAGGAACTTGACTGGCCTGCACAGAGTCCTGACTTCAACCCGATAGAACACCTTTGGGATGAATTAGAGTGGAGACTGTGAGCCAGACCTTCTCGTCCGATATCAGAGCCTGGCCTCACGAATGCGCTTCTGGAAGAATGGTCAAACATTCCCATAGACACCCTCCTAAACCTTGTGGACAGCCTTCCTAGAAGAAATTAAGCTGTTATAGCTGCAAAGGGAAGGCCAACTCAATATTGGACCCTGTGGACTAAGATTGGGATGCCATTAAAGTTCATCTGCGTCTATAGGCAGGCGTCCCAATACTTTTGGCAATATAGTGTACATTTGACTGACAACATTATACAAAAGGCTGAATTCACACAGTTACACAAAGATAAAAGTGAGCTATTGTTAGTTGTGTCCAATGAGATTTGAAAAGTACAGTCACATGGTTTGTGTAAAGCTTCAGGAATTGATACTTAATTTAAATTTACAACGCCTAATTGACTTACAGTGCATAACCTCAGAATCTGAATCTGATTTCTGAGGAGTAAAAGACCATAAGAAGATACCATAAATATAGATTTCAGGAAGTAATATTAGATGCATTTAAAATATGCTGAATTATCTTTTTAATGAAGACATAACTGGGTGTAGTTAATATTTGTCTGCAATTCCACTTTAAGATGGAATCATAAATACCCATGTTCACATCAAAGTAGTTGCATTAACATCCTTTAATCCAAAAGCTCATTAAGCGCTCGTTAGAGAAAAGAGGAAAAAAATAGTCATTAGCAGGAGACAGACGTGTAATGAATAGCATATAGAAATGATGCTTTATCATTTGAAGTTTGGACTTGGAGCAGACGCGGTATCCACCTCTTGCACTCAGTGCCATGATCCCTGGCGCTGCTCTGCCAAATTGCAAAATTAGAACATTCAAAGTGATTACAATGAACAGCTACACACGGCGAAGCAGCGCTATTATTATCCTATGAGAGGTATTTCTGCTTATACGTGGTGCAATAAGAGGGGTGATTGGATCCGTGAGCATACCATTTAAACAAAAAGGAAATTGAAGTCTGTAAATTGCTATAATATAAAATAATGTCAATTTGCTATTACTCTTGTTAAAGCTGAACTCCAGGGAAAGTGAAAATCCTACTAGGCAGTGGAGCTGCCCCCACAGCCTAACTATATCTATTATTAAAATTGTTCCCTCTCCCCTCCTCCTACCTATCCTGCCTAACCTGTATAAAAAAGATCTGTGTAATTACCTATTTTTAATATGTTTTGGTCTGGTCATGTGATCCCGCAGCTCCAGCTCCCCTGTGTTAGTGAGCAGGGGAGAAGGGGGTAGCACTACTCCTGCAGGAGCCACTTGATAGATTGGGTTCTCTGTTCTTTGCCTCAATGAGGTGAACAACCTCAGCCCCTCTGATACATCAGGTTAAGTAAAAAAGATATTGCACTACTATTACTAGCACCAGCAAAAATATCCTGCCCACACGATAGTTCAGTATCAGAACAACATGGATTTCAATGTGTACATATGGGAACAAGTAGCGTGTAAGTCAAACACAATTCTCTAGACAAAGAAGTTACTATATTGTAGCAATTTAGAATAAGTAGCCATATAGTTACCATAATCTATATCTGGGGATAAATGGCACAGATAACATAAACGGCAATGGTAATCAGTGCTGTAAAAACTTTTTCTTGGACCAGTATGCTACACTGCCTAGACTGCACTCTATATGAATGACTGTGCTAAGACTTAGACCTGTCTGCAAAGGAACTCCTTTTATAGGCAGCAATTGAAGTCCTTATAGTGCAGCTATCTGAGAAGACAGTCCTCTGCCCTACTTTTCAGCCAGCTAGTGTTGGGACCCAGGCCTTACGGTGGTACACTAAGTACAGTCCCAGTAAAGTCTGAATGCAGTGGTAAAGGTTGGTAGTCAGATCTCCAGTCCCTATATGCTGAGTCTCTGCTAGCAGCAACAGCAGCAGTAGTGCCCTCTCACCAGTCCCTGTGACACAGCAGCTCTGGTCCCACTGTTCAGATGTCAGTCTACTTCTAAGTTTCCTGGAGTGACTCCAGTCCTCAGCACCCAGATTATCAGCTCTCTGGTTTCTGTGTCAGCCACAGGCTTGTAGCAGGTTGATGTGAACACAGGAGTAACGATGTGCACACCTAGGTCCCCTCACAGCAAAGAAAATGTCACTCGGCATTCAACCCAGGAAAATACAGCTCCCTCTCCTTAAAGTAATTGTAAATGTAATTTTTTTAAAAATAATAAATAGGTTTACACTACTGCTCTGGGCAATGGAAGAGACCCCAAACCTCCTCTTCTCAGCTCCCCTGCTGGCACTCCAGGCTCCTCCTCTCTGGCAAGTGCCCCCATAGGAAGCTGCTTCCTATGAGGGCACTTGTGCAGGCTCGCTGCCAAGCCCCACTGCCTGTGTACATAGACACATACAGAGGAACATGGCCACTGGCTTTGATTGACAGCCATTGGTTCCCGCTACTTCAGCAAAGCCTGTGAAACCAAGAAGTGAGGGGAGAGAGGCACTGCGGAAGAGCTTAGCGGTAGATCGAATGAAGGCCCAAGTAAGCGTAATGGTGGGTGGAGGGGGAAGACAATACTGACGTCTAAACATTTTATACCTTAATGCAAGGAATGCATTAAAAGAGAAGTATGGGGTTTAAAAAACAAAACTACTGGCTTCCTGATCTGTCCCTCTGGCGCTCACTGGAGGGACTCAGTGGATCGCTGAGAGGCTCAGCCAGGTGCCAGTCCATGGTTCTGGGTGGATCCCATATGGTTAGGATCTTTCAAGAGCCTGGACCGGCTTTGTGATATCAGCCGACAGTGGGCATCAGCTGAGACTGGGCCACAGGACTGCAGTTCATCCATAGGAGAAGTACAGCTAAAAGAGTTTTGACTGTACTTCTCCTTTAAGGTAAAATGTTTAGGTTTTTATAACCACTTTAAACCTGGCTCACATTGGGGATTGTAGCCCAGTCATCCATTAACTGTCATAGAGTTTCTCTCCCAAACTACATCTCCCATGGTTCAATGCTGCCAACTAACAAGTCTGTTGAACTACTTCTGCTTGTCAGCTCCCCCTAGTGTGTGGAGGAGAGGTAGTGTTAACCCATTCAGCCTGAAGTCCATTGGAGGCACAGAGAGAACTGCAGCACGGTGCCCTAAGACCTCGTTCACACCAATGCATTTTTTTGTGAATTTTGCTTTTTTGGAGAAACGCATCAGGGGCACTTTAAATAATGGCAGGGGTGTACTGACTCCTATTTAACATGATTTTGAATGTGATTGCTTAATTCTGAACACAGCTACATCCCCATTTATAAGAGGGTGTACACATTTATGCATCCACATTATTTTACTTTTTTATGTTTACTCCCCCCCCCCCAAAAGATTTCAGTTTGTTTTTCAATTTAGTTGTACAGTTTATAGATCACATTAAAGGTGGAAAAAGTTCTGAAATTATTTATCTTTGTCTCATTTTCTTTACATCACAGAAACTTGATATTGTAACAGGCTTTTTATATCCACTGTATACTGGAATTTTTTGTTATTTTTTTTCATACTGGTAATGGCGGTTATCAGCAACTTATAGTGCGGAAGGCAATCTGACACTGATACTGAGCGGGACCTGAATACTGTACAGTGTCACAGGGGTTAACATCTAGGGTTAACTGTGTGACTAACAATGTGTGACATTTGTGGCTTTTACTAAAAGATGTGACTGTTTTATCTCCCTGCTTTGGAGGGAGAAAAAAACAGCCACATCTCTGCTCCCTGTACTGAGCCCTTTGTTGTTGGTAAACACAGGGCTCTTAACTGTCATTCGATAAGCCTAACACCAGGGCCTGGTCATAAATCATTGGCCGCAACCTGCTGATTGACTTGTGCTGTGCCAAATGACAGAACAGATGGGACACGGTCACATGGGCCCCCTACCCAGAAATGCAAGATCACATACATGTACGTGATCCAGTGCAGATTGGCCACCCTGCCACAGTATACAGTATATACATGGGGCAGTCCACAAGTGGATAATAGTGCATTTTTATAGCACACAAGAGCTTTGCACATGCTCTTGAAACTGATAAATTGTCTCACCATTCTACATATAACTCTGCATAGTAAATGGAAAACTTTATAAAACAAATGTTTAAAAAGTAGCTTTTTACCTACCTTTAATCAAACTTTTAGTTGGGCTGCATTCACACCTGAGCACCGCGTTTTTGGGTGTTTTACTGGGTGTTTTTTTTGTGCACTTTTGAGCATTTTGGTGTTTTTGAGCTTTGGCTTTTTTAGTAGCCAATAGAGAAAATATAATTTGTTTTATCATTTGTTGCTATGTTTTCAAACTTCTTCCTTGTTTGTTTATGTACTTATCTATGTATTTATATTGTTAGGGGTAAGCTTGATTATTTATTATTTGTTTATTTTATTGATTATTTATTTTATTTATTTATTTGTTTTCATTTAGTTTTACTTATTTATTGCATTTGAGCAGGAATACGCACCTAAATGCATGTCAAAACGTGAGAAAACAGTCATAAACTAGTGAATTGTTCATTTCAATGCATTTCTTTGGGGAAAAAAAGCTTCAAAAAGCAACAATCTGCCCAAATCGAGCTAAAAAAGAAGTTCCAAAACTCTTTTGAGCTTCAGGCATTTGGCTTCAAGGGACTTGGAGTGGAGATGTGAACCAACTCCATAGAGATTCGTTGAATTTCTCTCCTCCAGAGTTTTGGAGCTTCTAGCTGTAAAATGCTTGGGTGTGAATGGGGCCTAAGAGATAGTAAAGCCCAGTTGGACCTTTCTCTTATATTTTTGCTATGCAGTCACGCTGCCATCTTTTGTATATGCTCATGTTCTGCAACACTCCCCAGATCTCATACAACACACAAGGGTCCAGAGCACAAGTGTTCTGTGGTCAATGAGTGTTTTTAAAGCTGTTCTACTGTGCAGCCACATACATACAGGGGTTGGAAAAATTGTGGAAACACCAGGTAAAAAAATTGAATTGTTACCTAATATGCTGTTGGACTGCCTTTGGCACCCAAGACGGCCTAAATTTTCCTGGGAATTGGCAAATATAAGTCTTGGATCGTGGATAATGGAATCTGAAAACACTCTTCATTCAAAGATTGTTCCAGTTGTCGCAGAGATGTTGGAGGGGGAAAACGAGCCCCAACCTTGTTCTCCAAAATTGACCATAGTGGCTCTATGATATTGAGGTCTGTCAACTGTGGCACCCAAGGAAGATGCTAGACTTTGTCTGCATGCTCATCAAACCATTATTTGACAACACCAGCTGTGTGATTTGGAGCATCATCGTCTTGTTTAACCGTTTCAATACCGTGCAATTTTACACCTTCCTGCCCAGGCCATTTTTCAGGTTTCAGCGCTCTCACACTTTGAATGACAATTGCGCGGTCATACAACACTGTACCCAAACTAAAATTTTATCATTTTCTTCACACAACTAGAGCTTTCTTTTGGTGGTATTTAATCACCGCTGGGGTTTTTATTTTTTGCTAAATTAACAAAAAAAGACCAAAAATTTTGAAAAAAAAACACATTTTTCTTTGTTTCTGTTATAAAAGTTTACAAATAAATAATTGTTCTTCATAAATTTAGGCCGAGATGTATTCTGCTACATGTCTTTGGTGAAAATAACCCAAATTAGGATGTATTTTTTAGTTTGTAGGAAAGTTATAGAGTTCACAAACTATGGTATAGATCTGAAAATTGATCAATCCTGAAGTACTGACAGCCAATCTAATTTCTTGAGGTCCAAGAATGTCAGAACAGTACAGATATCCCCAAATGACCCCTTTTTGCAGAGTAGACAGTCCGACGTACTTCATAAGAGGCATGGCGAGTTTTTTGAAGTTGTATTTTTTTGTCATAATTTTTCGGAAAATTAAAAAATTAAAAAAATAATTTTCACTATTTTTTTTTTTACATACTGTCATCAGTGCAGTACAGCGTCAACATATAACTGGCATGGCGGTGAACAGGGACACTGACTGGTGACAGTATGAAAAATATATATATTTTTTTTTTTTTATTATTTTTTTTTATTTTTTTTATTACATTTAATTTTTTATTACATTTTTTTTTTTTTTTTTAAGATTTGTTTTTCATATTTTACTATGACCAAAGTAGTACAATGTTACCATAGTAACATTGTACTACTTTGGGGAAGTGATCAGTATTTTTTTTTTTTTAAACAATTTGCTTATAGCAAAGAATTACTTTGCTATAAGCAAGCATTTACCTGAATGAAATCGATTCATTCAGCTTTTTTTTTTTTTGTGCTTAGCTGTGATTTGGTCACAGCTAATCACATGACATGTGCATGTGATTAGCTGTGACCATTCACAGCTAGGCACTAGTATACAATGGATGGCATCATGAATGAAGCCATCCATGTATACAACTGTCATGTGACCTGCTGTGATTGGTCACAGCAGGTCACATGGTACCAGCAACGGGAGCCGGTACTCGGATCTGTCATCGGCCGTGTCCGAGGTGCACGGCCGGTGACAGATAGCACTGCTGCGCCGCTCTGCATTCGCGCAAACGGTGCATGTGCGGGAGCACGCCAAATGGCGTGCACCCGGAATGGAGAGACACATCTGAAGCCGCCAAATGGCCATTGGCCGGGCGGCTAATGGTTAATGTCGCTGTCTTCACCAGGGGGTGCACATGGTGGGCCAAAATTTGAATACAGTTGCTGGCAGTGACTCTACCTTTCAAAGGTGATGATGGGGTCTGCAGAATACCAAGATATGGCTGCCCAAACCATGATTGTGCCACCACCATTTACCATAGGCACAAGCCAGTCCTGGTCGTAAGCTTGGGACTTTGTTTGCTCGATTCATCAGACCATATTACAATCTTCCATTGATGGATTGATGGGTGTTGCACCACTCTCTCCACTTCTGAGCATTAATATTAGTCACTAGGTGTTTGGCAATTGCGGTTCGCCTGTGAATGTTTTGCTTACGGAGTTCTCTCTGTATTGGACACAGGCTTTGGAAGACTGAGATTGAGCTCTGCAGTCACTTTTGCAGAAGTTGTTGCCTTATTCCAGGTCACAATCCTGCGCAATGTCCTTTTGTCTCTTTCAGTCAGTTGACCATGAAGACCACACTAATGCTTATCAGACAATGTTTTCCCAGAAACTGTATATGCCGTCACAAGCTTTGATACTGTACCTTGCTAGACCACAAATAAATTGTCATCTTCAGTCACAGAGGCACCAGCTAAGCAGCACCAACAATTTGCCCTCTTTGAAGTTCAGTAAGCTCTGACATGACTCCGTATTACTAGCAGCTCAGGCAGTGAATGATGAAAGTGAGGCTTCCTACCTGTTAGCTAGGTGTCTCATCACACAGCGGAAGCAAAAGAATGTTACTTCACTTCTGCTTTCAACGCGAAACATGTCGTCACTTTCACACCTGCAAATCATGTAGTGTTTCCATTTTTTTTTTTGCCCAACCACTGTAGTGTATTGGTGGCCAGACATGCCTATACACCCAGGGCAGTTGCATCACAGCACAAATTATACGCCCGTTGCATTTGGGTGGGCAGGAGTACCGTTGAACACAACACATAGAAGTGAACAGGGCTGTGCAGCAACTGCCAGCTCATGTTTGCAGTGCAGTATTCCTATGGAAAAAAAACTGCTGAACTGCTCCACCTTGATCCACCACAGATCAATTTTCAGAGAATGCCACAAGTGTACACAAGCCCTAAAACTAACAATGACATATAAAGAGATAAATCATTAATCAATGAATACGTAACATCAGAACACCAATACATGTATCATATGAGAACTTCTCATTAGTGATCATGAGGCTACATGCCGTGGTGTGTTTGTATGTGTCTACCAAATAAGGGTAATTAATAATATTAATTAGTACAAGGTATGATATCAACTGAGCCATAGTGCAAAAACGACTCTAAATTAGGATGAAAGTGTTCCATTTATAGCTGTCCTCTGTCATCTGTCTTTCCACCAATGATGTACTATGTACATATATCTTCCAAGGTGCTCTTATCTTATGTACCAAACCAATGCAAAAGAATATCTTAGATAAAAATTAAAAAGCACCTTTTGCTGTAAAATCACCTGAAATGTGCCCCAGTAGTTATTCTTTTCCACCACTAGATGTCCTCAGTCTTCTAGGTTGAATGACAGCCAGCATCATTCCACCCACTTGCTTAGAGACCAGCATGTCATGGGCCCTCCCCCAGAGGAGGAAGAGTCATGCAGCCTAGGCTCAAAATTACTGCACTGCACAAGGTTGACATGTCATTATATGAGCATTGTGTCATCGGAGCAAGGATTCATGACATCCTCAGACTGGCCGGAGGACCCTTGGAGAAAAGGTATGTAAAAAATTAGACTTTAAAGCAGAACTTTGCCCATAACAACTTGATAAAAAAATAATGTTATTAAATAATGTAATAATTCCACATTAAAAATTATGCTACCAAAATCAGTATTTGCTTTAAAATGCCTTCAGTATTGTTCCTGTTACTTCTTGCTGGGAGCTGCCTTTTTTCTGAAGCCCAGAGCCCCTGAGCAGCAGTAAATCTTTAGGCTGTCAGCAGATCGTCCTCTAAAAATTCATTACAGTGCTGAAAAATAGAGAGCAACTGAGCATGTGCAGAGCAGGGTGTGACAGTACATTACAGGATTTTATACAGTATAGGCACTTATTTTTAATGTTTTACATAGCTAAACCTGCAAAATGGGCCAGCTTGAAGTGATCTAGCAGGACTTAATTTTCTGACTAAAGTTCCACCTTAAAGCCCAACTCCAAGAATTAAAAAATACCCTTGCACTGGCTCTGACTTCCACCCCTGAGCTGGAAGGGTTACATGCTCATGATGTCTAGGGGATACAGGAACAAGCAATGTTACTTATCCTATCTCCCTCTCCATCTGGCTCTGGCGCTACCCTCTTCTCCGCAAAGCTCTGGCCTGTTGGTGGTCCTCCTACAGCAGTGGTTCTCAACCTGTGGGTCGTGACCCCTTTGGGGGTCGAACGACCCTTTCACAGGGGTTGCCTAAGACCATCGGAAAACACATATTTCCGATGTGTAAAGAGCAGCTGCTGTGTAGAAAGCAGCTACTGTGTAGAAAGCAGCTGCTGTGTAGAAAGCAGCTACTGTGTTGAAAGCAGCAGTATTGGAGGTAAAACGACACTTCATGAATTATAATTACTAGGTAAACAATTTTATGGTTGGGGGGTCACCACAACATGAGGAACTGTATAAAAGGGTCGCGACATTAGGAAGGTTGAGAACCACTGCAGCATCACATATAATGCAGGGCTGTTATCCCTGGTGGAGCAAGTGTGCAACCTCAACCGATAGAGTCTTAGAGCTGTGAGAGACTGATCACACCGCTGGAGGAAGCCTGTTGGAACGCTGAATAAGGTACGTATTTTCTCATTATGCCATCACCCCAAGACACAACCAACATTTAACCCTTGCAGTATGAGGCCCCACTGCAGTTGTAGATTTTTTTTTCTAATTCCTGGAGTTGTGCTTTAAGGCTCAGTTTGGGCCAGATTAGAACTAACTGAGAACTTACAGCCTGTGGGTGGGTGCAGCAGGGTGCAGCAGATGCAATTAACAAAACTTGTATTGAAGAAACGGCTCAAAGATACAAATAGCCCAAAGGCAAAGGCACCCAGCTGGGAATACTCACTGTTCTGTGCAGTAAGGTAAAACGGAGCAGGTTCTGATGCACCGACAGTGTCTGTCTCTGAGGGTGGAATGTGGCCTGGCCAGTCTAAGCCCAATGGGGAGGATTCCTAGGAAGGATAGCATGTCCTTATCCTGTCCTTGCTCGTTTGGAACCTTTTCCTACCACAATTCAACAGCCGGATTGAAGAACACATTTTCCTGATTAAGTGTTTTTCCACTGTTTGTCAAACATCTGGATCTTCCATTATTTAGCAGGAAATCCAGATCTGAAGGGTGGACTGTGCCCTGGCCAGTCTGAGCCCAATGGGGAGGATTCCTTGGAAGGATAGCATGTCCTTATCCTGTCTCTGCTCGTCTGGAACCTTTTCCTACCACAATTTAACAGCCGGATTGAAGAACACAGTTTTCCTGATTAAGTGTTTTTCCACTGTTTGTCAAACATCTGGATCTTCCATTATTTAGCAGGAAATCCAGATCTGAAGGGTGGACTGTGGCCTGGCCAGTCTGAGCCCAATGGGGAGGATTCCTCGGAAGGATAGCATGTCCTTAGGCTGTCCCTGCTCATCTGGAAGCTTTCCCTACCACAATTCACTTTCCCTGATAGGAGGGTAACCTGTCCCTATAACGTTCACTTACAAAATGCGTGTCAAGCCCAGGAGCCAGGGTCCTAAATTGACCCAAGATGACTGCCAGAGGCATGTGGGACAATGACATCCAACTGGATCGCTGCCCAGTGAATCAGTAAACCATAGAGGAGTAAGTTCCTCTTGACTTCCTCTCCCTCTACAATGCCACTGCGATGAGCGCCACCTGCAGTGGAGGAAAGGGGCTGTACCTGCCTACAAGCCTGCCGCTAGATTTCTTCAGTACAGGACTCCATTACCTATTGAACTGCTGCAGGATCACATTTTTGCATATGGGGATCCACTACCAAAGCATACATAAACATTTAAATAGTCATTTAAAGCGCCCTTGACACTAAGGCCCCATGTACACTGGACATTTCTGAACAATGGAAACTGACTGCTGGAAAATGTAGGTTAAAAAATGTCTGTTTAGCCGCGTTTGCATAACACGTTTATGCGCGTTTGCGTTTAGAAGTGTTTTTTAAAGATAAGCACAGGACACCTTCCAAATGCCCAGAATGCACTGAAAAGTGGTAAATTATTAACTATTTCAGATTGTTTCAGAGAAATACAGAGAGTAGAAGCAAAGAGAGCAGTATGTGTTGAGATTAGCTTAGGGGTGAGTTGCTCATTAACATTTCTTTTGTTTCCAAGAGTGGGAAAGGTGTCTGGTGGAGTGAGTCATTAAGGCCATCTGGCAGGGGGTCTGCATGAGGAATTTGAGGTGTGAATGGTCATTAACATATCTTTTTTTTTTCCAAGGGTGGGAGAGGTCTGAGGTGTGAATTGGTCATTACAATGTGTGACAAGCTTCGTAGGAACATCCTGTGTTCAGTGTTTTGTCCATTTGAGTACCTTAAAAACACTTTGCATGCATTTTTCATGTTGAAAAAAAGTCTCTGGACAGCATCGGGAACTGGAAGAGTAAAAAAAAATGTTCAAACGCAAATGCTTATAAACGGGATTTGCCGCGTTTAGCCGCGTTTTGCGTTTGAAACGCTGATAAAATCGACTGCTGAACGCAAGTTTTCTGCGTTCAAAAATATGACTGTAAACTCAAACGCCTGTAAACGAAGATGTTTACATGAACACGTAGGAAACCATTAGGGTGAGTTCAGGGGCTGCAGAAAAAAATGCTGAACGGCTCCTAAACATGAGTTTATCAGCTGCAGTGTACATGAGCCCTAATAGCGCTCTGTTAAGACCAGGGCTTTTTTTTCAGCAGAAATGCAGCGTTCTCTATGCTGAATTCTGTTATATGTGTTCAATTTTGTACTGGCTTGTTGCAAGCTTGTAAAACAAAGCAAAGATAAATAAAAAAACGCAAAGGAAAGTAGCTTACAGTATTTTAGATAACTGATCAATAAAATAAGCATTTTTTATAACTAGTGTTCCCTTACTGAACAAGCCTGAAAGTATTACTCAGGTTAAAAGAAGACATGCCTGTGGGGATCAGGTCCATAACCCTTTAGTTAATCTGGAGGAAGGCAAAAAAAAAATCCTAATAAAGTGCAGTACAATTTGCTTTAACAGAGACAAATGGCTTTGTACCACTAATGGCTATAGTGACAAATGTTGAATTAACCAGTCATTGGCAGCTCAATGCTTGTGAGAAGATTCACCACATTTCTAAAGCCCATTTAACAGCCGGATTGAAGAACACATTTTCCTGATTAAGTGTTTTTCCATTGTTTGTCAAACATCTGGATTTTCCATTCTTTAGCAGGAAATTCAGATCTGAAGAACATTGCTATAGTTACAGTCAATGGTACATTGAGAGGCCCCGATTGATTTTAAAATTCACGGCTCTCAAGAGGCGAATGACTGAATTTTTTTTTTTAATTCTTTATTTAGAGGCATACATCAGGCCTCAACATGGCAATGAATGACATTAACAATGCAAGTTGAAAGGGAAATATCGCTGCAACCGGCTGAATATACAAAAATAAAAAGGTATTTGTTGTAATTCATTGTAATAGACATCAGATATCCCTTAAGCCAGCCATAGATGGATCAAATCTAGGCCAGTTCAGCAAGGACCGGGCGGGATTCGATCCATCTATGGGCAGGCAGGTTGTACTGAAGTTAATCCATCGATTGACTTCAGAACATCCAGCCTGTCGGATTTGTTTATACGATTGCTGCTGGTGGCTATAGCTTCCAGCAGTGATCATTGTGTGAAGGCTCCCCACCAGCAGAACATAATAGCGCTGCAGGGGAGATTTCATCATCAACACTGACTGTGTTGATAGCGGAATCAAGCAATTTTCTTTCCTGCAACCTATGGTTTAGCAGACATGGCAATTATCTATTTTAACCACTTGCCCTCCTGAGGATTTACCCCCCCCTTCCCCTTTCCTGGCCAGGCCATTTTTTGCAATACACGCTGTATTACTTTAACTGAAAATTGCACGGTCATGTATTGCTGCACCCAAATTAAATTTATGTCCTTTTTTCCCCAGAAATAGAGCTTTCTTTCTGTGGTATTTTATATAAAAAATTGCAGCGCTAAATACTAACAGATGTCAATATTGGTGATAAAGTGCAACAGCGCTAACATGGAGCGCAATAGGAAGTGTACATTTATATTGTGCGTTTATGTCATTAAGCTTTTCATCCTGCACTGATCACTTCCTATTGCGCTCCATGTTAGCACTGTTGCACTTTATCACCAATATTGACATCTGTTAGTATTTAGCGCTGCAATTTTTTATATGGTATTTTGAAGGATTTAGAGGTTTTTTCCTTTTGCTAGCTGCTCTGTTTATGATTCATTTATATTAGCGCTCGCTTTTATATTTATAATTTCTGTGGTATTTGATCGCCTGTGCATTTTCTATTTTTTGCACTATAAAAAAAAAGGTGGACAATTTTAAGAAAAAAACAATATTTTTGACTTTTTGCTAATACACATGTCCTGTAAAAAAATGTTAAAAATCAAATTTCAGCATAAATTTAGGCCAAAATGTATTCTGCGACATCTCTTTGCTAAATAAAATCCCAATATGTGTAAATTAATTGGTTATCGTGAAATTTATAGCATTTACAAATGGCGGTATATATACTGGGATTTTTTTTTAATTTTCACTAGTAATGACGGCGATCAGTGACTTATAGCGAGACTGTGGGACTGTGGTGGGCATTCTGACACTGGGGGGAACTGACTTGGTGTCACTGACATCCCCAGTGACAC
The DNA here is from genome assembly GCF_062004578.1 of Staurois parvus. NCBI lineage: Eukaryota > Metazoa > Chordata > Amphibia > Anura > Ranidae > Staurois > Staurois parvus. The sequence goes on from NW_028318051.1 coordinate 398,642, forward strand.
CAATACAGTGATCAGTGCTAATGAAAAGCACTGACACTGTACTAATGGCACTGGGCAGGCAGGGGTTAACATGTGGGATGATCAAAGGGTTAACTGTGTGCTGGGTGTGTTTTACTAGGGGGTGTGCTTCACTGTAAGCACACTGCTTTGTGCCATGGCTATGCAGAGCCATGCAAAGCAGTGTGCAGGAGCTGACAGGGAGGAGAACTATTTTGTTTACAAACAGTTCTCCCAACCCCCCCGACCCGTTGGAGATGCTCGGCAATCACCGGCGCCGGCAAGTAATCACCGTCTGGGACCTGGTGATTGAAAGACGAATGGCGGCACAGCCTGAGTAGAAAAGCCTGTCCCATGCCAGCCTTCTGCAGAGAAGGGCCCCTATTTTCTATGTGGAAGCAGTGGTGTCTCTGCAGAGGATTGACACACTCCCTGTTTGAACTAACTACACATGTTACAATTTGATTTCACAATCTCTGCACAACCAACTTTACATTGACCAAAACTATGTACTATGAGGACCTGCCTAATCTATCCAATCAATTTACAGTATATTCAATCAGGCAGGCCAACGAACTACATTAACCTCTTCACGCCGGCGCCTCCTGGCCCTTTCAGAAGCAGGGAGTTTTAGGGTCATGTGACCGCCATGATTTGCCATTACTGCGGTCACATGATCGATAAGGTTCCAATTGAAAGGGGAGATCGGGACCTTTCCGGGTGTCGCGGACATATGTGCGGGGAGAGCGCAGGGCATGCGCTTTCAGCACATATGTGATTTCTAATTGCACGCAAATATACGGGCGCTCAGCGTCAAGACTCAGATGCCAAGAAGCCGCATATTTGCACGTGATCGGCGTCAAGGGGTTAAAGTAGATTTGGCTGCTGCACAACATACCTGTTGGTAGATCTAACATAGTTATACAATCAGAATGTAATATGTGTATTGAGCTTTAGGCAGCCTGTAGATGATTTGATTTTCTTTCCTCCCACAACAGGGGGAAGGAAATAAAATCACTCGACCCCCCCCAACACAGTCAGTGTTGATGGGCATGGCCGTGGATAAGTACCACCAGTCCTCCTGTCCCCCCAGTCCAGCAGGGGGGCCCATGCAGATGGGTGGATCGAATGTGGGCAGGGATGGTGATTAGCATATGGGGGGGGGCAATTACTGGAACCAATCCCCTGCAGCAGCTGAGAGAGAGAGAGCTATACAGGGGATTGGCTCCAGTAATTTCCCCTCCCCCCACACCCATCACTCTCCTTGTGCATTATGTGTTTCCCCCTGCTGCCTAGGCTCCCCTGTGTGCCTCCACCCCCGCAGTGCTCACAGGTTCTGTCTTCTCCTTCCCACTGGCAGCTGCAAGCACTCAATTGGATCCTGCAGGATGTAGAGTGGGGGAGGGTCTGGTAAATACGTTGGTACCGATCACTGACTGTGTTCATTCCTGACTGAAGCATAGTAAACTGTTTGGGGTTTTTTTGGGAGGGGGGCACTGTCAGGTTGGCTGTATGGGACCCCGTGGCTTCTAACAGCAGCCCTGTCGATGGTGGAATGCCTTCAGCACTATTGTGTTCTGCCAGCTGGGGGTGTGAGGGGAGCCTTCCCAGTGGGCAGAATACTACTGCTAGCGGTTATAGCCACTGATAGTGATCGCATGCAGAAATATGGATTGATTTGGATACAAATGATAAAAAATGGTGTAGTGCTATATAACTAAATACACCACCATAACAACTAATGATGAATATAAATAAATAATAATAAATACTAAATAAAGGATATGTAAGTGATAGATCCTTAAAAGGATCTAGTGATAAGTGTCTTCAGTAGTGATACTGGTATAAAGTACATATACAAACTGATCCCAATCGTGGGCCTTCATAAAGTGCAAACAACCAATCCCAATTGGGAAATATTCCTCCAAACACTGAGTGACTTGAAATAGTAGATCCCAAATGTGGGATATATATCCAACAAAGTGACTTGTGCTGAACTGCCCAAACAAATGCAATATCACAAATAATCATAAATATCACTAAAAAACATCCAACAAATAGATATGTGTCCCAAAAAAATGAAGATTGCAATAAATGTAATTAAAGTGTTTCAATCTTCAAAAATGGGTGCTTCAGTGCCAGTGCAGATGGTAAATAGATATCCTTAAATGGCAGGCATGCCCCCTGACCTCCTGGATGTGACCTGAAAGGGTCAACACGTCTTTTGGATCACCCTGGATCCAATACTGGCAAACTCTCCAAACCACACAGGCTCCTCTGGTTCCACAGACCCTAACTGGCAGCTTGCTTCCAGCGTGGATCCCTCTTCCATACACAGGTACACGTGGTGCAAGCCAGTAAATATTTACCACATTAAGGCCATGAAAAGACAAAGAACAAATCTCCCATAGTGCAACACTGTTTATTTATTGTAAAACTATAAAAAAAAACCAAGTAGAACATTCACATTCATTAGATCAAATCAGGCTGTCACACCACTAAGTATGGGTGTACTTTGTAAAAAGCTGGTGTACCAAGATGGCGTTCCGCCGGAAGTGCGTCACCACGTCGCAGCTACGCGTTGCGTCACGTACACGTGACTTCCCCAGGATCAGGATTCCTCGGCAGAATTTCTCGGCTTTAGATAGACCTATATCTCTGCAACAGGGGCAGACTGACAACTCATGGGGCCCTCGGGCAATAGGGGATCATGGGGCCCCTGTGTCCTTGCCCAAACTCAAAAAAGTCTATGAAAAAGGTACCAGGGGCATCTCATGGGGCCCCCTACTGACCCTGGGCCCTCGGGCAGTGCCCGAGTTTCCAAATGCTCAGTCCGCCCCTGCTCTGCAACCAGCAGAGCTCACGCTCATTGCTGATTGGAGAGCTCTAACCCAGAATGGAGTGCGTCAGACCTCTGCAGGGAGACCACTGCTTCCACTCAGAGAACAAGGTTTCTTCTACGCAGAATGCTGGCAGGCTGACTACTCATATTCTGTGGCTTCTTCTTAAGGAGAACAAACTGTAAGACTTTTGTTGGACACAACTGACATGTATTTATCGGATTTAAACATGGCCTTTAATAGAGACGTCTTTATGGGGGGTTTTTTGCCCGTTTTATTTTGTTCTAACCTTTTTTTTTAAACCATCTTCAAGAGTCTGATAATACCTGTTCCTATGGAAGCTTATTCCACCTTTTCACAGCTCTTAATGGAAAATGATTTCATATCGCAGCTCTCAAATCGCCTTTTATTAATCCTCCTTATGTATTTCCATACCAGGCAGAAGCTATTTCAGTTTTAGCCAGCCTTGATACAGCCACACACATACACTTCTATGTTGTGTTGCATTGTGTGTATCACTCCTCCTCTCACATTGCAGATCCAATGCAGCCAGACGTTGCACAGATCAATGTCTCTTATTCATCAGTTGAAATGCCATAATTGCATGATTTAATAATACATTTCTAAAAGCTTTGCCTCTTGTCAGGAAATGATTTTCATTTAACAAGCCATCAGTTCACTGAGTGTTTTTTATGCCTAATTGATGACTGACACATGCAGACTGAGCCCAAAATCTAATCATTTGCCTTCTCTTCTGTTTTAATAAATTGCTCATTGTAACAGCTTATATTTCTCCCGAGAGCAGAGCGTGGTCACGGCAAGGTTACTACGCGCCAAGGTTAGCGAGCGCCATGTGTATGGATGTCAAAAGATCAGAACAATGACAGGCATGTGAGTTATATGTGATTACAGTTATTATAGAGCAGAGGTCGCCAAACTTTTCAGTATGAGTATCACATTGTATATGTTACAAATACTCACAGGCGACAAAAGAAAAAATGAAGACCAGGCCAATTCCGACACTTTTTGTTCACATTTTTAAAAATCTGTATTTTTTTGCTAGAAAATTACTTAAAACGCCTAAACAGTATATTTATTTTTTTAAGCAGAGACCCTAGAGAATAAAATGGTGGGTTTTGCCATTTTTTTTATGTCACATGGTATTTGTGCACCCGTTTTTCAAATGCAATTTGTTTTTCAAAAAATACACTTTATTAAACTTTAACCTCCCTGGCGGTATGATTATTTCCGATTTTTGGTGCTGAAAGCGGTACCATTTTTTTGCATGGAAATATGTAGTTTTTTATTGTAGGCTTTAATTTTTAAGAATGACTCACTGAAATCTGTCCGAACAAGAGTCTAGTAAACATTCCGGATATGATAAAACTTGAAACACGAAATCATAAACTATAATTTAATTAATAATCATAAAATATAATAATATAATAATAATAAATTGAATTCAATAATATAATCAAACCAAAAACACTGAAATTTGAAATACAGAGGCAAATTCGCACATCGCTGAGCAAAGTCGCAAAATCGTTTTCAGTGTCTGATGACGAATTTCCCCACGAATCATTATCACTCAATTCTGCAAGTGGTTCTAGTTTAGATTAGAGGTTAATGCACAAAAACACAATATAATACCCAATCAGGGGCGGACTGACAACTCATGGGGTCCCTGGGCAATAGGGGATCATGGGGCCCCTGTGTCCTCGCCCACATTCAAACCACACCCAAAAAAGCCTATGAAAGGTACCAGGGGCATCTCATGGGGCCCCCTACTGACCCCGGGCCCTTGGGCAGTGCCCGAGTTCCCGAATGGTCAGTCCGCCCCTGTACCCAATTGTTTGGTGAAAAAAAAAAAGATGAAGTTACACTGAGTAAACAGATACCTAACATGGTACGCTTTAAAATTGCGCAAACTCGTGGAATGGCGGGAAAAAAATTAAGACCAGGCCAATTCCAACACTTTTTGTTCACATTTTTAAAAATCAGTATTTTTTTGTTAGAAAATTACTTAGAACCCCCTAAACAGTATTTTTTTTTAAGCAGAGGCTCTAGAGAATAAAATGTCAGGTTTTGACATTTTTTTATGTCACATGGTGTTTGTGCAACGGTTTTCCAAATGCAATTTGTTTTTTAAAAAATACACTTTATTAAACTTTAATGCACAAAAACACAATTCCCAATTGTTTAGTAAAAAAAAAGATGATGTTACACTGAGTCAGGGGTGACCCTAGGCAACTGCGAGGGATGCGCACCGCACAGGGCGACACCTATCACACCGGGTGACACCCGGGTGACACCGGACCCACTCCACGAAAAGGTAAGTTTTAAAGCAAGCCGACGATCCCCGCAGGATGGATCGGATCTGCGGATTGAGCATAATGGATCGGAGTCCGATCCATTATGCTCCCCAATCCGCAGATCCAATCCATCTTGCTGGGATCATCGGCTTGCTTTAAAACTTACCTTTTCATGCAGAGATAAGTTAACCCCGTATAGGTTGTAAGCTGACGATCCCCGCAGGATGGATCGGATCTGTGGATTGGGGAGGATAATGGATCGGACTCCAATCCATTATGCTTAATCCACAGATCCGATCTATCCTGAGGGGATCATCGGGGGGGGTGGGGGGTGCAGGCATCCCTGCACTGAGTAAACAGAAACATAACATGGCACACTTTAAAATTGCACAAACACGTGGAATGGCGAAAAAAAAATTAAAACCAGGCCAATTCCAACATTTTTTGTTCACATTTTTAAAAATCTGTATTTTTTGCTAGAAAATTACTTAGAACCCCTAAACAGTATATATTTTTTTTAAGCAGAGGCCCTAGAGAATAAAATAGTGGGTTTTGCAATTTTTTGGTATTTGTGCACCAGTTTAGAAATGCTATTTTTTTTTTTTAAATACACATTATTAAACTTTAATGCACAAAAACACAATATAATACCCAACTGTTTGGTAAAAAAAATATATATATATGATTTCACACTGAGTAAACAGATACCTAACATGGCACGCTTTAAAATTGCACAAACTCGTGGAATGGCGACAAACTACTTAGAAATCTCCATAGGCAATGATTTAAAAGCCTTTACAGGTTACCAGTTTGGAGTTACACAGGAGATCCAATGCTAAATGATAATACCTCACATGTGTGGTGCAAACACTGTTTACATATGTGTGACCTACATATCCATTTCCCTTTGTGGGGGAGCAGGGGTGCTTTAAAAAAATGTGTTTGTTTTTTAATTAAAAAAATGTATTTCTATACTGTCCCATTTTTTTTGATCATTTTTATTGTTATCACAAGAAATGTAAACATTTTCTGTGATAGCAATAAACAGTGACTCTTTACAGAGAGATCTGGGGTCTATTAGACCCCAGATCTCTCCTCTGCCCTTGAAGGCTTCAGATAAAACTTGGATTGGTTCAATCCAAAGTTTTCCCTTGCCAATAATAGCCAGCAGAGTGGCACTGGGGGGTGGCACAGGGGAGGGGGGTGAGAACGACCGCTCCCGCTGCCTGTTAAAGCAACCCAGGGACTAATTAGCTGCTAGGAGGATTTTACATAAAAGGGGGTTGCTGGCTGAAAAAAAAAACACTACAAGGATGACGCCTGTAGCTGCAGGCAACATCCCGATATCCAACTTCAAACTGTCGATGTAAATCTAAAGGTAGTTGGCAAGTGATTAAATGAATGAATAAATAAGTTTTATTTAGTTTTTGTAATCAACATGATATGAAAAATGTGACAATACAAGAGAAAAAAAATAAAGCACACTGAAAAAAAAAAAACTTATAATAAAGAAAATGATTAGGATTTGTGCGAATCTCATAGAGAGGATACAAGAAGCAGGACTCAATATGAGCCACTTATATAGGGTGGAGACACGCTACGCACGGTATACTGTCCTTGCTCGATTTCATGCGGAAAACTTGGTTTGTTATGGTTTGTTCACATGTGTGCAAATATGATGCTACTTCTTCACCGCGATCGTCTTATGGCATTAAAAAGTCAATATGCAGAAACGAGTTCTGTGGCCCATAGACGCATGTGTGGTGTGAGGGCATAAAGCCCACCCTCTATGAAGCCACACATATGCATTATATAGCGGCAAGAGGTTAAAAAGTAATTAATTCGTTTCTGAATATACATGTTTAGGGTATATGGCTGTTCTAGATAAAAACAGTGTTTAATAGAGCTCAAATAAAGAATAAATGACAGCAGACACGTCTCCCTAAAACTATGCCATGCCATAATCTAGTCCCTTTTATGTATTTATATATTCATCCATCACTGTAACAGAAGTAGATCTTGGAGAGATGTCACTTCCAGTATACTGCATGTTACATGCATGGCTGCTTTCTTTGTTTACGAAGAGATAACTGTAAATTGAAATAAACATGTCATACTCTTCAGGCTTTTACAAGGCAATTAGTGAGATGTTTTAGAAGATTGAATTATCTTGCATCACTACACATGCACCATATACTGCAGGGCTGGACAAATCCCAAGCGACAATTAAAAATGGTACCTAAAAATTACCATTCAGCCTGTTAAAGGGATTATAAAACTTACATTACAAATTTCTATTTAAAGACCTGAATGTAACAGTCGCATACAATGATACAACTCCATAATTCCCAAATTTCCAATTTTCAGTGGGATGGTCAAGCTTTCTTAAAATAGGTATGGTTTGGGTCAAGTGTCTGGGAGGATTGAGTGTCCTACTCCCTTTAGCTGAGGTAAAGGAAGCAGTAAGTGCTGGTTGGTCTTTGAATGTAAATAGCTAGCTCTACTAGAAATTAAAGTAAATCTAAGTCCAAAAACAAGCATTTTATGTGCAACAGCTTTCCAGTTCTTTTTTCCAGGCTTTTTTCCCTTAATTTTCACCTGGTGATCCATCATCCTACCAACAACATGCATTCTGTCCTAGGGTGACAACTCACTCACATCGTACATCTATGGGAGGAGCAGTAATGTCATCTCTGGCCCCTGATATGGACTACAGGCTGACACCTATATTCAGCCAGCATCAGTTGACTAAACCAGCTATTCTTGACCAGGGTACCAAAGAACCCTAGGGTTCCCTCGGAGGTGGCTAGGGATTCCTTGAGCAGTGGCTATTTAACCTCCTATTTGATAGTGCCTACACAGATCTGGGTCTAATGTCAAATAGACGGTCAACTAGCCATTCTCATCCAGGGTTCTAACAAAGGTTACTAGTGGTCTTTTCAACTGTGACTGATTGATCTCCTGCCTGATGGTGCCACAGTTCCAGGTCTAATATCAGATAGGAGGTCAATCAGCCACTCTCAGCCAGGTTTCCTCCAGAGGTTGCTAGGTCTTTTGAACTTTGGCTGATTGACATTCAATCTGATGATGCCTGCACAATTCTGGGTCTAATGTCAGATAGGAGGTCAACCAGTGATTCTCAACAATGGTTCCTCCAGAGGTTTCAATGGGTCTCTTGAGATGTGGCTGAATGACCTGCTATCTGATGGTGCCTGCGCAGTTCTGGGTCTAATGTCAGATAGGAGGTACACCAGCTGTTCTCCACCAGGGTTCCTCCAGAGGTTGCTAGGGGGTCTATTGAGCTGTGGCTGAATGATCTACTATCTGGTGGTCCATGCACTGTTCCGGGTCTAATGTCAGATAGTAGGTCAACCAGCCATTCCCGGCCAAGGTTCCTTCAGGGTTTGCTAGGGGTCTATTAAGCTACAGCTGATTGATCCTATGGTGTCTACAAAGTTCCAGGTCTAATGTCACTTGGCAGAGCCAGCGACATGATACCAATTATCTTTTTACCTGACTGTAATGGTGGCAATCTGACCACTATTGTACGGGGAGCATTTTTTTCGCTGACCATTAGTGTAAGGTGCATTCTCCCAGTGACCCAAGATTAAATTATTTTAGCAAGATTTCACCAAGACCTGAAAATTATTTTAGGGGTTCCTCTAAAGTAAAAATGTTAAGAAAGGCTGGACTAATCCAAGAGGAAAAACTGATCCCAAGTTATCAGATAAGGATGCAAGTGCATGAATGAGATGCCACCAAGAGAAAAAGCTGCAAGGAGAGGAGCCATGTGGATTTTAGGTAACTGAAAGATAAGTATAAAACTGTAGTTTTACCAGTATTAAGCTCTTTTGTGAAAGAAGCTTTGGCCTGGAGTTAATTTATACTTACACTGTCATGGAACATGTAACCATTACCGTTTCTGAAAAACTGAAATATGCTCTTTGCACTATTGCAAAGATTTGTCCAGCTCTGTATAAAATTCAATTACTCCCTTAGTGCCAATCTTCTTATATCAAGGCAAGAGTTCTTCAAGAACCCTCTCTTCCCTCTTGCTATACCTTCACTAGGCAGATTGAGATGTAGTTTAGGTAGGCCTGGTTTAATGTAAAGTGGGCCTAGCATCCAGATGTATTGTTGTTTGCATGTTAAATGTAGCATGCTGAAGCTATTTCCTCGCTTTCAACCTTTCTTGGGGGAGGAGGTACTTCACTCCCTCCTCTCCATCCCCTTTTTCTTCTCTATTTTTTCCTCATTTTCTTTTACGAGCTTCCAATTTATTCCAGGGTTTTATTAGAACCCAGGACTAGGTTTCTCTGCAGGCACTCACTGAGTTAAACCTATGAAAGCCTTATTATTTACCGTATTGGGGTTGTTCCTTTGTGTTTTTCCTCATGAGTATTTAAGACAAGAGCTATTATAAAGATTGCGTGTGTTTAGAAGCTCTGTTCTGGTGTGCATCATGTTGTCTATTGAAATTCTATTTCAAACTTGTATTTTTACACTTTGAAACTAAAAAAATAAAGATTTAAGTAAAAAAAGTAGCATGCTAAGTAATTTGTGAAATTAACACATCCAGGTATTTATTACCACTCACAGTACTTTCCCTGACAGTTCTTATATTGGCTTGTCTCATTAGAAGGATGGAGACATCTTAGTTCAAGCAACATCGAAGGTCAGCATCTACTAACGGATCCTTTTGTCTTGTAATCTGGGATGCTGGCTTAAAGGTGACACATTCATATAAATCCTAGTACCTGTTCAGGTTGTGGCTGTATTCAAAAATGTCTGCAGAGATCAGTCCCTGCTTCAGTCCCTCACTTACTATGAAGTTACTATGTTTACTGAATGTATTCTCTCTTCAGAAGAGGAGATTAAGGAAGGATATGATCAACATATAGAAATACTGTACATCAGTGGTTCATATAGTGAACTCGGTGTAGAGCTATTCACCCTGAGGTCATCACAGAGGACAAGGGGGCACTCTTTACGTCTGGAGGAAAAGAAATTTAATCTCCAAATATGGAAAGGTTTCTTCATAGTAAGAGCTGTGAAAATGCGGAATAGACTCCCTCAAGAGTTGGTTCTGGCCAGCTCAGTGGATTGCTTTACAAAAGGCCTGGATTCTTTCCTAGATGCACAGAATATAACTGGATACTAACATTTATAGGTAAGGTTGATCCAGGGAATATCTGATTGCCTCTCGGGGATCAGGAAGGAATTTTTTCCCCTACCGGAGCAAATTGCATCATGCTTTGCTGGGTTTTTTTTGCCTTCCTCTGGATCAACTGTGGGTATAGGATTATAACTTTTTTTTTTTAATGGTTGAACTGGATGGACTTTTGTCTTTTTTCAGCCAGACTAACTATGTAACTATGTAGCTATGTTGACGTCTGATCGCTGGGGGAGAGGATAGTAAGAAAATATTTACTGATGACATTTTATCAGCCTGTAAAAAGTCACAGACTGGAGCTCAAGGACAGCTTTTTTAGTGATAAAAGGTGGAGCTTCCTTCAGAAAACAAACTGACTGCTAAGTTTACTTCCTCATTTCTAAATTTCCTCCAATTTAACCTTCATCTTTTTTGTCTCCAGCCTCAGGGGAGAAGATGTCCCTGAAAGCCGCAACCAGCAACATTACCAACAAAAACGATCCCAAATCTTTGAATTCTAGAGTCTTTATTGGTAACCTGAACACAGCCGTGGTGAAGAAGAGTGATGTGGAATCCATCTTCTCAAAATATGGCCGGGTGGTGGGATGCTCAGTGCACAAAGGATATGCTTTTGTACAGTATCTGAACGAGAGGCACGCAAGGGGAGCTGTTCTTGGAGAAAATGGAAGACTATTGGCTGGACAGACATTGGGTAAGTAGAAAGCTACTCCAAAAAATCCCCAAAAAATACTTTCCGATACAGGTTGAATTTGCCGGTAGACCATCTAGGCCAGAGTTTTATTGAAGCAGGATCACTAAAGTGCTGGCCTGCCCATAAATTGTATCTTAATTTATAATCAGTACCTCTTCAACTATAAGTAGCCTGTACAACAGGTGTTAATACCAGCACTGCCAAAACTTACATTGACTGCTGCACAATAAAGCTGGCTATACAGTAGTAGAATTTATTTGAAATTTTTCATTTGAAGAACGTTCTCTCATCATTGCGATCAAATTCATGCTGCGGTGATGAGACAAATTGAAGTAGCAGGGTGGAAATATTTTTTCTCGAAAGAACGAATAGCTAACAGTGTGTTTTTTATTTGGAAAGTCCATCCGTTCCAAAATCAAATGTTAAAAGAAAACAGAATTTTTTTTACTACTTTTGAATGACATTCGCCAAGCCATCAAATGAACTGAGAATTTTCATACAAATTTATTTAGAATTTTTCATTCGAAAATCAGCTAGTATATAACCAGCTTGAGACACCACATTTCAAAGTCCTGCTTAAACACAGAGAAAGCAATGTCACGTGTTACTTTGCTATAGACAAGAACAGTGGATGATGATAGGTCAAAAAACTGAAGTAACAAGCTAGATTATCACTATTGGTCATAACAGGAAATATCTCTGTACTGCAGGCTGAAGACCTACCCTATCACTAGATGCAGGTCATAATCACTGAGCATCAGGGGTGTCAGGGATCACCGCCGCGATGGGCTCAGCGCAGGCGCAGTGCACCACCCTGTGTTGGAATGTCGGCACCGGGACCTGGCCGACCGCGGCGAGTGAGTTCGCGCATGCGCAGTAGGGACCGCGCGCGCGTGGCACCAATGACAGCGCAGGGCGGGATATTTAAATGGCCCTGAGCTGTCATTCAGTGCCTTCTGGTCTTACCTGTATCCTGTGAACCTGTACCTAGTAAGTTATTGACCCGGATTGTTCTTGACCTGCTGATTTCTCCTGCCCAGACCCTTGCTTTGCCTGACCTCTCTCCTGAATGCCCCCCATTAGATCTGACCTGCTGTTGCTGACCTGGCGTGTGACCCGACTATTCTCTGCCCGCTGCCTTGTACCGTACCGTCCTCTCTGTTACCGACTCGGCCTGTCTGACTTCGCACTTGCTCAGCCATTCAACCATTCATCCTCTCCAGTGGGGTCTTCACACCTCCTCATACCAGGCTCTCTCCCGTGGGAGCCCTCGGCGCATACCACTACCACTGACGGGTATACCCAGTAGCCACGACCTGGTCTTGGGGGGCTCCAAGTCCATCCCCACCATCAGGGGCCCTGGTGAACAAGCACCCCGGGACTTAGATTCCGTGCACTGGGGACGCCTATTCATTGGAGTGCTAGTGGTGTCGCCGGGCGCTCCCTTACAAGGGGTGACTGACCATTCGAGCAATCGGGCACTGCCCGAGGGCCCGGGGTCAGTAGGGGGCCCCATGAAATGCCCCTGGTATCTTTTTTATAGGCTTTTTTGAGTGTGGGCAAGGACATAGGGGCCCCATGATCCCATATTGCCCCATGAGTTGTCAGTCCACCCCTGCTGAGCATCATATAATTTCCGAGTGTTGGCTTAATTTAAAGATAGGAGGCGTCTGATGACCCTCATTCATAGCATTGCTCATTTGAAATCTTGATCTTGATGACAATGCAATCAGAGAACTCAGGTTCGTACAGTGGGTGCAGCTGCAACCCCTACACTCATGGTGGTTCTTCAAGGGTGCTGAAATAGGTAAAGAGGGTGAAGGTACGGAAGTCACATAGCTAGGTGTCACAGTAAGCAGACATAGAATGTGAAGGACTTTAGAGAAAACTAGTTTGGGTCCTGTTTAGACACTGTTTGTTTTTTTTTTAAATACTGATAAGAACAGATTTTTTTTTTTAAGTCTGCAAACGTGCAACTATAACGAAAAAACCCATAAGTGTTCACAAAAAAAGTGCAAGTGCAAAACACCACACGAAAAAGTGCACTTAGGGGTGTGCTGTGTCCTACCCCTAAAGGGGCTTGGACCGCTTACCCTGATCCCCCGGGGCACGAAGCTCCTGACGGGGACAAGGCTCCCAATTGGTCCTCCTGGCCAAAAGGCCTGGTGGACCACCATTCCCTATGCCCAGCCGAAGCCGGACATCCAGTACTAGGCAAGGGGACTCTCCCGAAGAAGAGTCCCCTAGGGATCAGGGGAGGAAGGAACCGTATGGCCACACATCCTCCCCCTAGACTTCAGGGTAGGCCCGAGGACCCACACCCTCCATCCGTGAAAAACACACACATAAGAGCAAAAAAGTGACAAACGTGGGAAGTGCATAATAAATAAAGAGAAAGAGAAAGAAAAAAATAAAAAAGTGGTACCGTGCCGAATTGTGCACAGACCAGGCCCTGAGGCCCGTAGCAAAAATTGCCCTGGACTTAGCCAAAAGGCCTGGTCCTTAGGGCGCTGTGCAAAAAGATGTGTAAAAACAGTGGCCAAGTGTCATTTTCACACCGTGGGGTCCCACACCCAAGTGTTACTAGTGACACCCCTGAGCGCGTCTCCCCAGGGGGCACTGAGTTTGCGGACTTTTTGCGTCCCCAGCCCCTGGCCAGACCAAGGTAGCTTGCTCAAATCAGGAGGTACTGGGTCTTTCCAGCCTTCCCAGAGGAATTACTCCCGAGGCCCCAGAACGAATCATGGCGCTCCGGTCCAGCCTTCCGGACCCCCATCATACCAGTGAGGGTACTATCCAACCAACCCCACAAAGACAGAGTGGTCGGGAGCACCCCCACTGGATATTGTTGCTTCACTTGCAATATATACATGTATTTCCATGTACATTAGTCATTGACCAAAGTCTCTCTATCAGGAAATTACATGGCCCCTAAAGCATGTTGAGACCATATCTGCTCATTTTGTCTCAACTGCTGCTCTACAATGTTCATGCCAGTCCCACAGTTGTTATCAATTAGCCCTGTCCTGTCCATAGTCCTTAAGCAGATTCTCATTGTAGTTCTAGTCCCTGTACAAAGAATCCCAGGTGCTCACCTTGAAATCAAAGGCCCAGTTCTGTACTGAGTATGCTGCCTCATAGGCTTCCTTATACCGCTCCCCCATGTTCTTTTGGGCCCCAGTGCAATGGCACAGGTTGCACAGACAACACGTTTTGGAGGGCTCCAAGAAACCCAACCCTGAACCTGGCCATTTCAGTATTTCTGCTGCTATGCTATAGATTCTCTCAGTCCTAGTGATGAAACGGAACGGTTTAGCGCAACTTAGCATAATTGTAGTGACAGGTTGCAGTGTCATGCTTTTACCCATGAAAACGTTTGGTCTTTATCTAAAAGCTCACTGCAGACTGCAATAACGTGCTGCACCTTCCTAAGCAAGAAAACTAATGCACTCATCAATGCTACATCTATAAAATGTACGCAATTTAAGGAATATACAGTAAGATGAACCAGAGTAGCCAAAGTGCTTTCTAATTTTCTGCTGACATTTCACTAGCTGGAATAAGTTCTATGGATTGAAATAACTGTGCACTTTTCTCAGCTTTTAAAGCGGTCAGTGTGGCTTTAAGATATGTTTGTTTCCTGAACGCCACACCATTTTGTGGAAATAACATTGACTGAATTTTACCTTGTGTAATGATGATGTTACTCTAGGTACACTGTTGCGGGATGCATGCTTTTCCAAATTGCTTGGTTGAAGCATGGCGCTATTGTGTCCAAATAGTCCAATACACATTGTAGCATTTATCTGGTGGTGTATGCATCCCAAAATCATATGTCCCATTTATTTTAATTCATTACAGTAGTCTGTTGTGTACGGCATTCATGGCCACAGCAGTGAACTGTTCTTACATATTAAGCATTTGCCAACTACAAACTGGCATACTAAGAATAAATACAATCACCTGTCTCCATATACCATTTAACCTCTTCCAGTCCGGACACTTTTACCCCCTTCCTGTCCAGACCAATTTTCAGTGCTATCACACTTTGAATGACAATTGCGCTGTCATAAAACACTGCACCCATATGAATTTTTTTAGAATTTTTTTGAGACAGATAAAGCTTTATTTTGGTGGTATTTATTCACCACTGGAATTTTTAATTTTTTGGCTATGTAAATTAAAAAGTCCAAAAATTTAGAAAAAAAGTGTTTTTCATATCAAATTTTGCAAATAAATAGTATTTCATCATAAATCTTGGACAAAATTTATTCCATTATATTTTTAGTAAAAAAAAAATAACCCAAATTAGTTTATAACCAAAAATTATAATTTTTAAACATTTTGTTTTACTTTTTTTTTTATATTATTTTTTATTTATTTATTTTTTTTTACATACTGTCACCCTAGCAGTACAGTGTCACCGTGGGGACACTGTACTACGTGGGGGGGTGATGAAGTTTTTTTTTTACACTGATTGTTTTTACACCCATAAAGGCTGTAAAAGCAATCATTTCTCCTCTCTGGCTGCATTCTTGCAGCCATTGAGAACTACTGTTTGAGCTGTGATTGGTCACAGCTTGTCACATGGTACAAGGCTGTTGTGAGTAGCCTTGTACCATGTGATCTCTGATCATTCACAGATGTCTCAAGTAGTAATTAATGTCAGGAAGTGACATCTTGTTTACTACTATTCATGTGATCACTGATTGGCCTATCAGGGATCACAAGATTGGGACCTCACACAGAGGTCCCGTACAGCAATCAGTGTTCTGCTGTGCACGGGATTGCGGTGTCGCGCGCTCCCAGGGAGGGTTTAAAAACGGCTACCCGCTCCTGCACTGCTCCTGTCCGGCTGTTTTATGTACTTGGGCCGGACAGGAAGCGGTTAAAGGCAGCAAAGTTCAGCATTGGGACATTATTGGGATTTCTTTTTGCCGACAATTTTTAATCACAACAGAAAAACTGCACCATGTTTTAGGTGCCATTGAAAATAATGGCACCTGAACCTGAGTTTTCTGCGATCACAGCTATTCTGCCGCAATCCCCAAGCCCCCCCAAAAAAATTAACCCAAATTAGATTATAACCACAAATTATAATTTTTCTATAATTTTTTTTTTACATTTTTATTTTATTTTTTTATATTTTTTATGGTTTTATTTTTTTATTTTTTTTACACTGATTGCTTTTACACCCATAACGGCTGTAAAAGCAATCATTTCTCCTCTCTGGCTGCATTCTTGCAGCCATTGAGAACTACTGAGTGAGCTGTGATTGGTCACAGCTTGTCACTTGGTACAAGGCTGTTGTGAATAGCCTTGTACCATGTGACCTCTGTGATCATTCACAGATTTCACACGTAGCAAGCAATGATGTCACAAGTGACATCTTGCTTACTACTCTGCATGTGATCACTGATTGGCCAATCAGTGATCACATGATCGGGACCTCGTACAGAGGTCCCGCCCAACAATCCGTGCTCCACTGTGCCCGGAGGATCGTGGTGCTGCGCACTCCCAGGGAGCACGCACAAGCAGGGCGCAGGGAGGCCATTTATAAACAGCCACCCGACCCTGCACTGCCACCGTCCGGCCGTTTATATACAACGGCCCCACGGGAGGTGGTTAAAGGGTTAATAAACAGCCTTTGCAAGTGAAGGGGGCATGTAGATAAATCAAACTGTGCAGCTTTGACAAAAGTTGGATAATGCCCTTGCTATAGGTATATGGCATTTACATACCCCTTAAAGCTTCCCATATTTTGCCCCCCCATCCAGCCTTGTTGCTAGGGTGTTCCTAAGACTATCTCTGCTGTTACTGCTCACCTCCATCATCACAGCAGTCAGCTCTGAGCTCAGCATTTGAGACCTCGCTGCTGTGGTTGAGGGTGTAAAAATATAACAGTGATCCACGGCCTGGCAACAAGGCAAGACAGGAAGATGCCATTTCTCCGAGTTTTTCAGCCAGGCTTTGGAAGCTATGTAAATGTCACACCCCAAAGTCACGACTACACCCAGCATTGGTGGTCAGGCACTATAGCTGGCTCTGTGATCTTCACCTATAGCAGCCCCCTTTCCTGTAAGGCAAGGAGGCCTACTGCCCCCAGGTCTTATACACAATGCTATAGTGCCTGGCTACCATGCCAGGGCAGGCAGGATCTAAGCACAGCAAACAGGTACTTACAGTTGGCAAACAAGCAGAGAGGTATAATAACAGTCTGGGGTGAAGGCAAAATAGACTCCCTCAAGAGTTGGTTGTGGCCAGCTCATTGGATTGTTTTATAAAAGTCCTGGATTCTTTCTTGGATACACAGAATATAACCGAATATAACATTTATAGGTAAAGTTGATCCAGGGAATATCCAATTGCGTTTCGGGGGATCAGGCAGGAATTTTTTTCCCCCTGCAGGAGCAAATTGAATCATGCTTTGCTGGTTGTTTTGCCTTCCTCTGGATCAACTGTGGGTGTAGGATTATAACTTTTTTTTTTTTTTTAATGGTTGAACTGGATGGACTTTTGTCTTTTTTCAGCCAGACTAACTATGTAACTATGCAAGCAATGTTCAGAGAGTAGTCAGAGTCAAATCTGTGGTCAAAAGGCAAATTAAGTTCAGAGAGCAGTCCAAAGCTCATTCTGAGGTTGATAACAAGGAAATCCAAACTAGCTTGCAGGGCAGAGAACAGGCAAAGGTAAAGCTCAGGGCACAGGAACAAGGCAGGTGAACAGGGAGCTTAAAGCACTTGTTGAAAATACTATCCAAAGCATGACACTGAGGGCTTAGCAGGCTTAAAATAGGGTTGGTCCCCATGCAGAGGCTGTGTCTACATCAATCACCCTGCAGGTGGACAGTCAGACAGGGAGAGTGCAGCTCATCCAAAACCAGGATGCTGGAATGAGACGAGCAGCTGCCATGGGATAGGAGTGTTACATGCTCCTGACACCCGATGCATCCTGCCATAATCACTAAGTGGAGGGTATCATGCTTGCAGGGGGCTAGACATAAACTGGTAAGTTTTGCTTTGGTGAGGAGTTGGGTTCACCAACTCTTCTAATTTTAAACTAATATTATATGTACTATTTTTTATCTTGGTGCCTCTTGTGATAAGAAAACTAAGCTAAATGGTGAGCTTTGACTTAAAAATGTATAAGTTGTATAAAAATCACACTTGTGGTATCCTTAGTCAGAAGACTGTCAATCGTGTCTAGGGGTTAACATCCTCTGATGCTTTAAGTTGTGACTGTAGGAATGTAGTATTTTTCGCAAAATCCGTTTTCGTATTTTTGTAGTGAACTTTAGTCAGCTTAGCTTTGTACTAACTAGTGTTCTCTAATGAATAAAAACAAACAAGGGCGCACTCTCATTGTGCATTACCGTGGTATAACGCGTAATTTATTAAATAGAAAGGATGTATACTCACAAACCTTCAAGCCTTCAGCTCTGAGGAAGGGGGTTTAACTCCAGAAACGCGTCAGCTTATCCGCATCATTAGACACAGTTGCATTGTGACTGTTTTTGTGGATCACCTATACTGCCCATTATCACGTTGGTTTGTGAGTATACATCCTTTCTATTTAATAAATTACGTGTTATACCACGGTAATGCACGATGAGAGTGCGTCCTTGTTTGTTTTTATTCATCAGTGGTCAGATTTCCCAATCTCAGAAGGGCAGCACCTCTTCGGTTGGCATTTGACAATTCCTTGGTTTGCATGAAGATTGGAGCGCTGGTTTTGTTTGTTTTTCTTTTAGTGTTCTCTAAGCATAGACTATATCATCTCAGTCACAGCCGTCTTTAATGCAGGGCAAAAGGGGCAGCTGCCCCGAGCCTAGTCATTGTTGTGGGGTCCAAAACAGCTGCCCCTTGAGCCCGTGCTGCCCATACTTGGCAGTGATTTTCCAGGCAGTCAGGAATTCTAGTAAGTTGTTCCTCCATCCTCTTGTCCTGGAAATCAGATCTGCAGTCTGGACAGCTTACAGCCATTTCTCTTAGTGCTATATGCCCAGACATTGTGGATCACTGTATCTCTGTATTAGGGATTGCTGCCCAATGTCCACACATTGGAATTGGAATACTGACCCCCCTAGTGTGTGCCCTCCCGA
This sequence comes from Staurois parvus, assembly GCF_062004578.1. Classification (NCBI taxonomy): domain Eukaryota; kingdom Metazoa; phylum Chordata; class Amphibia; order Anura; family Ranidae; genus Staurois; species Staurois parvus. The sequence goes on from NW_028318051.1 coordinate 417,756, forward strand.
CCCCCCTGATGTATGCCCTCCCAGCCCCCCTTAGTGTGTGCCCTCCTGACCCCCTGATGTGTGCCCTCCCAGCCCCCCTTAGTGTGTGCCCTCCTGACCCCCCTGATGTGTGCCCTCCCAGCCCCCCTTAGTATGTGCCCTCCCGACCCCCCTGATGTGTGCCCTCCCAGCCCCCCTTAGTATGTGCCCTCCCGACTCTCATGCTGTGCTTCCCTACCCCCCTGTACTTTGCCCTCACTCCCTGCTCTGTGCCCCACGCTCTCCTGACTCACTTACTGTGCATTGCTGACCACGTTGGGGCCCAAAAAAATGTTTGCCCAAGGTCCAATCAATATTAAAGACGGCCCTGATTTCACTCACATGCTCTATTAGCTAGCAGGTATAGATGAAAAGCTATGTATAAATAGCTACAGGGCAGTAGGATAAATGAAGGTCAGCCTGCTCCATTCATAGAGCACTTTTCATTTATGGAAGCTATAGCACAGTTTCTATGAACTGAGGAGGGGGAGGAAAAGACGGGCATAGTTAGCACTCTTGATTAGTGCCTTTGACAAGTTCCCTGGCTCTATTAACCCCCACAGCACCAGAAGGTTACGACTGCAGTGTATGGTGAGGGAGGCAGGGGACAGAGGATTTCAGCTATGACAGCCAGCACCAGCACAAGGGACACTTTGGATAAAAAGTATGTACTGTTTGTTGTGCTGATTTTTTAATTTTTTTATTTAAAGTTTAACCTAGACTTAGGCTTTAATACCTGACCAATCAGTAAGCTTGGGAGCCTATGTGGGTGCTCTGGAAGTGTTATTAAATATCTGAGGCACTTCCTGACACATGGCCTTCCTTCCTGGGCTTTGCCCACTGAGTATGCAACATCAAACCTTGTCTTAGCCCCTAAAACCTATTGCATACTATGAGAAAATTGGACGAAGGTGAGAAATTCCACAAAGGTACATATCGTAATGTAACGGAGAATGGTATTTACATTTTAGAAAATGATCGACTGAAAGGCAACAGTAAGCAAACGTAGCCATGTACTAGCATAGTAGAAGAGGAAATGTATGGTTGTTCTTTGCTATTAATAATTTTTTTCTATTCAATTATTTCTGTATGATTACTGTACACATTGAATGAAAACCGGACGTTTTGTCATACGATAAAAAATTTCTAGCTTGTACCTTTGGTTTTTTTGGGTTTTTATTGTCCGAACAGTCAGAATCAGCTGGCAAAAGCACTATAACAGATAATCAACTGGTCGTTCCCTGTAGGGAAATTTTTGTACAATTATTATTATTATTATACAGTATTTATAAAGCGCCAATAGTTTGCTCAGCGCTGTACATTACAAAGAGGGACAGAACATGTGACAGAACAATACCAATACAATGCAAAACATGAGGGGATTGAGGGCCCTGCTCTTTCGAGCTTACAATCTAGGAGGGAGGGGATGGTGGCACAGGAGGAGATAGCTGTGGGGGATGGAGTGGTAGGAAGAGTGGAGGAGGTCGGCAAGTTAGCAGGGGGTGGGGTAGGCTTCCCTGAAGAGATGGGTTTTCAGGGTGCGCATAAAGGAGAGGAGAGTAGGTAATAATCTGATGGGTTGGGGCAGGGAGTTCCAGAGGATGGATAACACCCTGGAGAAGTCCTGGAGGCGGGCATGGGAGGAGGAGACCAGGGAACTAGAGAGAAGGAGGTATTGTGAGGAGCAGAGTGTGCGTGTTGGGTGGTACTTGGATATTAGGTCAGTGATGTAGTTTGGGGCAGTGTGGTGGACGGCTTTGTACGTCAATGTTAGGATTTTGAATTTGATCTGTTGCGCAATCGGAAGCCAGTGGAGGGATTGTGTAGAGGGGGGTGGTGGAGATGGAGCGGTTGGAAAGGTGAATGAGTCTGGCAGCCGTATTCAGGATCGACTGAAGCGGGGATAGCCAGCGGCGAGGCAGGCCAGTAAGGAGGGAGTTGCAGTAATCGAGTCGTGATATGATGAGGGAGTGGATGAACTGTTTAGTGGTTTCTGGGGTACTACTGAGCGCCATATCTGACTGGATGTCGCTCCACTTCCTTAAACTGAACCTCTCCAAGACCGAGTTTCTTGTCTTCCCCCCCAGCCCGGACACCACCCCCATTGACTTCTCCATCATGTCCAACAACGCCACCATCAAACCCGCCCTGCAGGCAGTGTACAATTTTCTTATTGTGTGTACAATCCTTAAGGCTCTAGAGTGCTGCAAGGATCTCCCATCCTCGGAGGCCTCCTTGAAGATACTGGCTGCCTTGGAACTCTACATTTGGTTCTTTAGAGAGGAGATTGTAATTGTCCCCACATGGAGGTGGTGAGTGGATTACTGTGTAGGAAGATAACAGAGGAACTTTTACAACACTGTCCTGTCTTGAACCCTAAAACTGAGATACCACTAGCACCCCAGGAGCTACATTTGAAGTGTAAGGTTCTAGCCAGTAGAGCTTGGTGAGAGAGAGACCCAGAAGGTCAGAAGACCAAGGACTGTGTTTTGAGTACAAATTGTCAGATATCCTGTGCTCCCTCCATCCTCCTATTTCTCTATGTGCGTGTGTAATGCCCTTTAGCTTAGTTGGTAGGATTTTTTTTGTTAGTTAGAGGCCAAGTAGCATAAAGGAAAAAAGGTAAAGGCGCAATATGTCTGACTCTTAGACTAAAAAGGCCCATATGCTTGAAAAGAATTGTCCATTCAGGGGTGGGGGGGAGTCATCGGAGTTTAATGGAAGTCTGCAGTTATTAGGGCAAGCCTCTGTGGGAGTAGAAGCGATCTCCAGAATTATGAAAGACAAAAGGGAATACAAAGGCGCTTCTAAATGTAGACTATAATGTTTATTATAAAAGAGGGTAGCATTAGCAACTCACATTTTTGGAGATTAAAAACAGGCACATAATAATCGTGTCAAGTGAGGTGGAGAAGGTTCCCAACGCTGGCCTTGTCCTTAACCGTGCTGTAAGCCGCTCATCGAACTCCCAAAAGCTGACTGAAGTATGAAGGAGGATCAGGAAGGAGGGCTGGAACACACGTGGAATGCAGCGTAGGGCATGATGATGTCCCATGATGTCGCATAGTGCGCATGCTCAGAAACACATGTCGCTTCATGTCCGGTGACATCATCATGCCCTATGCCGCATTCCACGTACATTCCAGCCCTACTTCCTGATCCTCCTCCATACTCCAGTCAGCTTGTGGGAGTGAGACGAGTGGCTTACAGCATGGTTAAGGACATGGTCAGTGTGGGAAACTTCCTCCACTTCACCTGATACAATTATTATGTGCCTGTTTTTATCTCCAGAAAATGTGAATTGCTAATACAAACCTCTTTTATAATAAACATTACAAACAGTCTACAGTTAGAGACGCCTTTGTATTCCCTTTTGTCTTTCAAGAGGCTGACTATCAGCCTGGGATGAGTCAGCCTGAGAGTGAGGTAGTAAAGTCACCTCAGGACAGGCTGGGAGTCTCTAACAGATCAGAGCTTTTGGAGCACTCCCACCTTTCTAGAGATTGGAGAACTTTCTGGAACAGGGAAGTGGAGAAGAGGAAGCCCATATCTGCATGTGTGAGGAACCTTGGCCAATCACCTGGCAGGAGGCCGGGCATGGTGACCAAGGCATCCCTCAAATATCACAGAGCCTGGAGGGCAGTATTCAGTGTCGGGTGGAAGATGGGGGAAGGCTGGAGTGTGGAACCTGGGAGGGGGAACCAGGAAGGGTGCCTTCCTACAGGCAGCTTGCAAGAAAAGAGGATCTCCACTATGCCACCGTCTCCTTGGGAGGACATCCTGAGTAGCATGGAAAGAGCCAGCCCAGTGAAAGGCCTGAAGGCAGCCACCAACCCACTAAGCTGACAGAAAAGGACAGTGTGAGTACTCCTACACCCCCTGGGCCATATAAGGGGAGAGGGAAGTCAAGTGCAAGACCCATCTAGCTTCTCATCTGGGACTGCTTATGCTAAATTGGCAGCTTCTTGGCCCCTTTCCCAGAAAATACCCTCAGTGCAGCTGGGTGAAGAGGAGGGTCTGAGGAGGTATACTAGGAAGAGTCTTTGGGGCTCTTCAAGGAAAGAGACTGTTGCTATTCACATTTTTGTACATAGTTGCTAAGGAGTTTGTCCTCAGGTTCTACAGTACCTAGGGCATCCCATATACCCCTAGGTCCCATCCTAGTTCTTAACCCATTACAAAAATCCCAAAGCCAAGCTCAATGACTGTTCTTTGACTCCAGTGTGAAAAATATGTGTTGTCTGGCTGTGCAGAACTTAAGGGAGATCCAAAACTCAGCGACTCCTAAGGGAGTAGTGCTACACATGCAATAAAATTGTTATGATGAAACTTACAACATACCATACAAGATGGAGTATGATCATATTATAATTGGACATTTATAGTTTTGCCTTACAGTTTTTTTGTTTTTGAGTTCCCATCTGTTGTTTTCATACCTTTCAGATGGGAAAGGATGGATTGGACCCATGTCATATTGACCGTTATTACTCCCATAGTGAGGGATGACTTCCATGGATGTAATCTGGACCATTTACCAAACCCTCCCATATTTGCATTTCAAAATATAATTTTTCTAGTAGTTAGGAAATTCCACCTGCTTTGGCAATGTGCTCCAGATGTAGTCTAATGTTGAAGTTTCTCTATTCGTATTTGTCACTTAGCCTTTATCAGCTCTGTGATACGATATATCATATTACTCCCAGTAAACCTGACACAGACAAGCAGATCTTTTGATGTTGATGTCCTTTACTTCAAGGTTCTACTTAACAAAATCTAAAAAAATTTAAATAAATTCCCTGGCACCCATCATTCATCCAGGGTAAAGAATCACTCCCTGAGAAGATTGCTCCTTATCTGCCAAGTAAATGGGCCTGGCACATTCACAGTGTAGTCGCTAATGAGCTGAGAGTCCGTATTCTTGCCAATCATGCTGATGTGGTTACCAATAGTGCTATATAACTATGGTAATTTCTTCCTTTAGATGAGCAGTTTTCTCAATAAACAATTGTCTTCACCAAAAAGCAGACTTGGTGTAAAATGCTATAAATTTTCATTACATTAATTTGTTTGAATAATTGTTTTTCAGCCAAAGATAAATTTGTGAAGATGAAAACAATGACGTATTGGTTATGCAGGCCATAGATGGGTCGAAAATCGGCCGATTTTTCGGCTGAAAATAAAATCGGTCAATTTTCGGATCGTTAGTGGGATAAATGTTCGGCCGTTTTTCGGTATTTTGGCAGATATTTATTTTATCGGTAAAGTTGGAAAAAAATCGGCCGATTTTGCCGATCGGCCGATTTTCGCGGCAATGATGGGCAAATCGGCCTATCTTTTACCGATAAAAAAATCTGCGCATGAGCAGTGACCTGCAAGAAGAAGACAAAAAGAAGAAGAAAAAAGAAGAAGAGGATGAAGAAGAGGAAGAGGATGAAGAAGAGGATGAAGAAGAGGATGAAGAAGAGGATGAAGAAGAGGATGAAGAAGAGGATGAAGAAGAAGAGGAAGAAGGGGAAGAGAAGAAGAGGATGAAGAAGAAGAGGAAGAAGGGGAAGAGAAGAAGAGGATGAAGAAGAAGAAGAGGAAGAAAGAAGAAGAGGATGAAGAAGATGAAGAAGAGGATGAAGAAGATGAAGAAGAGGATGAAGAAGAAGAGGAAGAAAGAAGAAGAGGATGAAGAAGAAGAGGAAGAAAGAAGAAGAGGATGAAGAAGAAGAGGAAGAAGAAGAAGAGGATGAAGAGGAAGAAGAAGAAGAGAATGAAGAGGAAGAAGAAGAGGATGAAAAAGAAGAAGAAGAAGAGGATGAAGAAGAAGAGGAAGAGGATGAAGAAGAAGAAGGGGATGAAGAAGAAGAGGAAGATGAAGAAGAAGAGGATGAAGAGAAGAAGAGGATGAAGAAGAAGGAAATGAAGAAGAGGATGTAGAAGAAGAGGAAGAAGAAGAGGAGGATGAAGAAGAAGAGGAATTCCAGTCCGGCAAAAAGTGTCCCTGCAGAGAGCTCCGCTATTTCTTTGACAGTTCCTTGACATTTATAGCGGTTGCAACAATGTATCTATTTGTTTCCAAATAAAAACATCTGTATCCTAAATGGATACAAATACATTGTTGCAACCGCTATAAATGTCAAGGAACTGTCAAAGAAATAGTGGAGCTCTCTGCAGGGACACTTTTTGCCAGCTGTAGACGGGATGAAAATCGGCCGTTTTTTTTACCGTTGCTGGTAACGTCGGCCGCTTGAATGACCAATTTTTCATTTTTTTTTTTAAAAATCGGCCGATTTTCAACCCATCTATGGCCTGCTTTAGTGTGACTGTGTAGCCAACATTAGGGTTCCCTGTACATTTCTTTTTACACAACTGCTAGGCCCACAGCTTATCAGCAAGCAAATATTAAAAAATGATACTGATACTGTGACTTGGCCATCGTAGACAGAGAAGTAAATCTTTGCAATGACTCGTGAAGATGCTTTATGCCTCTCTCCATAAGGTAATGCAGGGTTCTCCAGTATATATAGGCATGCCCTCCTTGGCCTGGCAGTGGCTGCAGTAATATACGGCAGGTACTCTTAGGGCTGGCACGCACTGCCAAGCTCAGATTACTGCTGTAGCACTGCTTGTCAGCTGCGTGCCGTGATTTGCAGGATGGGGACCGAAGCAAGCAGCTGCGCATACATCAGATGGGGCACAGCAAGGTCAGCTTGGGAGACACAGTCAGGAAAACACAAGCAAAAAGATTTATGGGGCTCATGTACATTGACTGTAAGAATTACTGTCTGCTTTGTCCATCCCAAAAGATCTGCTTTCCCTTTCAATTGCAGACTGCTTGAGGACAAAAATGTTTGTATTCCAACTTAAAGCCCAATTGCAGACTCCTACTAATTTTTATTTATAATTTATTTTTTTTGGCTGGGGGGTTGCAAGTTGCTGCTCTTGCCTAGGGCGCAAAACAGTCTAGCACCACCCTGGATGCAGCTGTGCATGGTAGCCAACCAGCTTCTAACTTCAGCTTGTTCAATTAAGCTTTGACAATAAAACCTGGAAGCTATGTGGTTTCTCTGCAGAGATGCACCAGATTTTGCATGCTTCAGTTTTAATAAATCAACCCCCTATGGGCCTACTGTAGTTATCAAAGGAACTAAAACAGGACCTTTGCTTGTTTCCCATACAAACCAGCCCGGGTTATTATTGCTTGCTATAAAGACAACATAGACAGTTTACATTAAATTTAAAATGGAATGTTTGGCAAGTGTTTTTGACAAGTGCCAAGTGTCCTTCCAACTGACAGAACGTGTGCACTGAGTAGACACTTGCACATGGCTTTGGACTGAATTCAATGTTGCATAAATTATTCCGCCAACCATACAGTTGCATTGTCTCCCCTACCAGGACCACTCTGCCAGGATAGCATTTCAGGATGATGTATGGTACAGGGTGGGTCTACTTCTGCCTCCAGTGCTCATGGAAACCTGGCCAACAACCAGTGAGGGCAATATGACTTAAGACCACTCTGCCAGGATAGCATTTCAGGATGATGTATGGTACAGGGTGGGTCTACTTCTGCCTCCAGTGCTCATGGAAACCTGGCCAACAACCAGTGAGGGCAATATGACTTAAGACCACTCTGCCAGGATAGCATTTCAGGATGATGTATGGTACAGGGTGGGTCTACTTCTGCCTCCAGTGCTCATGGAAACCTGGCCAACGACCAGTGAGGGCAATATGACTTAAGACCACTCTGCCAGGATAGCATTTCAGGATGATGTATGGTACAGGGTGGGTCTACCTCTGCCTCCAGTGCTCATGGAAACCTGGCCAACGACCAGTGAGGGCAATATGACTTAAGACCACTCTGCCAGGATAGCATTGCAGGATGATGTATGGTACAGGGTGGGTCTACTTCTGCCTTCAGTGCTCATGGAAACCAGGCCAACGACCAGTGAGGGCAATATGACTTAAGACCACTCTGCCAGGATAGCATTTCAGGATGATGTATGCTACAGGGTGGGTCTACTTCTGCATCCAGTGGTCATGGAAACCTGGCCAACGACCAGTGAGGGCAATATGACTTAAGACCACTCTGCCAGGATAGCATTTCAGGATGATGTATGGTACAGGGTGGGTCTACTTCTGCCTCCAGTTCTCATGGAAACCTTGCCAACGACCAGTGAGGGCAATATGACTTAAGAATAGTCTTCTCCACAGCTGTCTCTTCTGTTCAACTCTTGGATGATGGTTTCAACCTAGCCCCCATAAACACAAAACTGGCACCAGATCCAGCCAAAAATGACTAAACTGGGTGGTGGCTTTCTCATTTCTGTGCGGACTTTAGCGCTCAGGTTCCCTGAGGAAGAATGATCCCTGATACTTTTTATATACGTGGGACATATTATAAACTGCCATTCAGATTTGGCTAATCTCTCCACCAAAACATGTACAGTACATTTACACAATACTAAGATGTTATCCAACAAAGCAAAAAGTTAACTATATTTTCAACTTATCTACAGATATCAACATGGCTGGAGAGCCAAAGCCCAACAGACCCAAAGGTTTGAAGAGAGCCACAGCTGCACTATACAGGTAAAATGTTATCCCCTTAAAGGGTTTGTTATAGACAAAAAAAAAAATGCAATAATAGTTCTTGGAAGATGAGGCCAAAAGTATAGTCTGAGAACTTCTGTACAATCACATTGCTCTGATGTACCTCTAACAGAGGTTGACACAGGAAAGGATGATATGTACTCAAAGATTCTTCTGTAATTGACTGGTACAACATAGATGCACATACTAAATGTAAAACATTCTCCGCAAGTACCTTACCAGTCTTAATTTTATCTATCTCATCTGTTAGGATGTTGTTCCCTAACCTTGAACAATAATAATAGACAAATTACTATGACCAAAGATATGGTTCTAAATGGGACAAAATGCAGGATAAAAAAAAATGTCACTTTAGGCCTCATGGACACTGCTAAACCTAATCTTGAGTTTGGGAGCTTTTGCCGTTTTTTTGCCAAAAACCTCTGAACTCGACTCAATTAACCTCCCTAGCAGTATGATTATGTCCATATTTCTGTGCTCAAAGCGGTAAATTTTTTTGCATGGAAATATGTATTTTTTTTTATTGTAGGCCTGTAATTTTTAGGAATAACTCACTGAAATCTGTCCGAACAAGAGTCTAGTAAACAATCTGGGTAGGCTAAAACTTGAAACAAGAAATCATAAATTATAATTTAATACATAATCATAAAAAATAATAATATAATAATAATAAATTTAATTCAATAATAAATCAAACCAAAAACACTGAAATTTGAAATATAGCGCCAAGTTCGCACATTGCTGAGCTCAGTCGCAGAATCGTTTTTAGTGTCTGATGATGAATTTCCCCCACAAATCATTATCACTCAATTCTGCAAGTGGTTCCTATTTACTATCACTGTTCTCTAGCCGGTCTAAAACTGCTTTTGACCTAAAGGGATGCTTTTTGGACGCCATGGACGTTTCTCAGTTTCCAGGCAGAAAGAACAGTAAAAATGCAGGCAGGGCACAGGACAAAGCACTCGGGACAAAATGTATGTGAAATGCGTAAAACAGTAATGTTTTACTATGTGATATTCGTTTATTAGAAAATGACAGTTTTTAAATTTTCAAATTTGCCGCCGGTTCCGACGCTCGCAGGGAGCGGAACATGGAAGCCGGATGCCGGCATTAGCCGGAGAGATGGCCGGGGACGCATCGCGGGAGCGAAGGACAAGGTAAGCGATGCAGGGAATCCGTGAGCAACGCTGCATGGTAAGCCCGAGTGTAGCTCGGGGTTACCGCTTTTCGTACTGAAACTTTACCCCGAGCTACACTCGGGAATACCGCCAGGGAGGTTAAAGCCTATAGGGGAGTTTTACTAAAATTGGTGCTCTCAGAATCTGGTGTAGCTGTGCATGGTAGCCAATCAGCTTCTAACTTCAGCTTGTTCAATTAAGATTTAGCAATACAACCTGGAAGCTGATTGGTTTTTATGCAGAGTTGCACCAGACTTTGCACCAGCTTTAGTTAATAACCCCCAGGGTGCCCACTCATAGGTGCGTCTGGTGTGTCCATGCACACCAGAGTTTAGCAGCAGCAGAGTTTAGGGGCAGTTAAACGTCCCTCTCCTGAACGCAGAAGAATCACATTCAGGAGAAGAACATTTTGGTCCAAAAAATGCCAAAAGAGGCAAAAACATGTGTAAACGTGCCTAAGCACTAGCCCCATTTACCACTTGGGCATGTATTCATTTAAATGGCAAGTACTCTGGCCAATGCAAGAATAAGCGTTCAAGCGCTAAATGCAGATAAACGCAGCTAAATGCAGTGCCAAATTTTTCTGTTGCCAGTAGAGTTAACATTTATGGCAGTTTCAGTGTACATGTAGCCTTATTAATATATAATATATATAATATAATATATATATGTACTAAAAAATAATCAAACCTAATGACATCATTCCAACCTTCCACCCTAATAAATGACAACATTGTCACTTAGGCACCACCACTAGCCCAGACCACTCTCACGGCACAACCTCTGGCTTTCTGTAGATGACCTTATAACAACATCTCTTATAATAGGCAGTCATTCCACCATGAGTCACCAGAAGCGACAGCCAATTAACAGACAGCTTTTAATTGGGATATGTAGCAAATGTCCCCTGACTACCATTCGAGGCAAAGTAACCAAATCACTGCAATTTTATGCACTGAATGGAGGATCATTAACTAAATTATATACAGCTGCTGCACTAATATGAACAAATGTCTCCAATATCTGTAACAGAAAAAAATTAAAGTGCAACACTATATACGGTATATCCTAAAATGCTAACATCTAAAAGTGCTTATTGAGACACCAGAGTGCAACAAACTTTGTGTAATAAATCAGAAATGAAATCAAATTGAATTATAAGATGAGTATAAATGGGTGGCATAGACAGAATTTTCCTTAAAGCCAAACTGGCTTAAAGGATAAGTTCACCTTTTAGACAAAAATAATACATGAAAATTATTTTGCAGGGAAAAAAATGTGCACTGTTTTAAAATTTGACAGATAGTACGGGGAGACTATCTGTCAGAGGCTGCGGCTATGGGGTAAGGGAGGGGGGTTGCATGCAGAAGTTAGAGCTGAAGAGGGGTGAAAGTGAGATGTGGATATGTAAGAAGGCTGAACTCTGCACTCTGTGTTTAGGGCACCCGTGAACTCTGCAGTCTACTGTATATGCAGCACACCCCTGAACTCTGCAGTCTGTATGTAGTGCACTCCTGAACTCTGCAGTCTGTATGTAGTGCACTCCTGAACTCTGCAGTCTGTATGTAGTGCACTCCTGAACTCTGCAGTCTGTATGTAGTGCACTCCTGAACTCTGCAGTCTGTATGTAGTGCACTCCTGAACTCTGCAGTCTGTATGTAGTGCACTCCTGAACTCTGCAGTCTGTATGTAGTGCACTCCTGAACTCTGCACTCTGTGTGCAGCGCACCCCTGAACTCTACAGTCTGTATTCAGCACACCCTGAACTCTGCAGTCTGTATGCAGTGTACCCCTGAACTCTGCAGTCTGTATGCAGTGCACTCCTGAACTCTGCAGTCTGTATTCAGCACACCCCTGAACTCTGCAGTCTGTATTCAGCACACCCCTGAACTCTGCACTCTGTATTCAGCACACCTCTGAACTCTGCAGTCTGTATGCAGTGCACTCCTGAACTCTGCACTCTGTGTGCAGCGCACCCCTGAACTCTACAGTCTGTATTCAGCACACCCTGAACTCTGCAGTCTGTATGCAGTGCACTCCTGAACTCTGCAGTCTGTATTCAGCACACCCCTGAACTCTGCAGTCTGTATTCAGCACACCCCTGAACTCTGCACTCTGTATTCAGCACACCTCTGAACTCTGCAGTCTGTATGCAGTGCACTCCTGAACTCTGCACTCTGTGTGCAGCGCACCCCTGAACTCTACAGTCTGTATTCAGCACACCCCTGAACTCTGCAGTCTGTATGCAGTGTACCCCTGAACTCTGCAGTCTGTATTCAGCACACCCCTGAACTCTGCAGTCTGTATTCAGCACACCCCTGAACTCTGCAGTCTGTATTCAGCACACCCCTGAACTCTGCACTCTGTATTCAGCACACCCCTGAACTCTGCAGTCTGTATGCAGTGCACTCCTGAACTCTGCACTCTGTGTGCAGCGCACCCCTGAACTCTACAGTCTGTATTCAGCACACCCCTGAACTCTGCAGTCTGTATGTAGTGTACCCCTGAACTCTGCAGTCTGTATGCAGTGCACCCCTGAACTCTGCAGTCTGTATTCAGCACACCCCTGAACTCTGCACTCTGTATGCAGTGCACCCCTGAACTCTGCAGTCTGTATTCAGCACACCCCTGAACTCTGCACTCTGTATGCAGTGCACCCCTGAACTCTGCACTCTGTGTGTAACCCCCCAAACTTTGCACTCTACATGTAATGCATTCCTGATATTAATGCTCCTTTAAGACCCTCACGCTGTTATTGAAATTGACCACACCCACTATTTAATGCAGTTTAGAGGGTGTGTGTGTTGGGGGGGTTGGGGGTTGTGGTTGAGTTCCTTCACCTATATTCGGAGAAAACAAATCCCTGTCCACAGATAACCGCTGTATATACAGATGCATACGGATACATATTTACAACTGTAGACAGTCCCAACTCCTTTCAGCCTGTCATTGAGTTGTACAGGCTGAGTGGCCACCACTAACCATAACACCAAGGCCAATTTACGACGTGTGGATGTGGTCTAAGACTTTGAACATTTTGTGTTCATTGTGCACCTGCAGTGTATTTAGCTGAACAAAACCAAAAGTTCAGTTGAGGTGGATCTGATTTATAGATGTATCTACTGTATTCTGTAAATACTGAATGTACTCTATGTATCTCTCCTTGAATTTCCTGCCTCTTACAAGGTTAGGAGGCTGTATTCTATACAGCAAGCATAGAGCAGACACCAGGATGATGCTATCCCTTTTCATTTAAGCCCATTAATTAAGACTTGGCATTCCAGCAGCGACAAATCTAAAGCGCGTCTTGTGGGTGGGCGCTGCTGGGAAGCACTGACACATAACATTGTACTGAATGTCACCAACCAGGCTGGAATCTTCCATATTTGTACAGAGTCTCCCCTTTGGCTGTAAAAGGGTTATCATGCTATAATTATCTTTTAAAACCAATTAGTGTGGCTGAAAAGTATAAAAGAAATCACTAGCGGTTTTGCAGTCATTTCAGAGGCAATTAAAATAATTATTGGATTTCTCATATTAAGGATTTATCAGGGCCCTGGTACAAAAAAAAAAAATCCAAACCCAATCCCATTAAGTTGTAAAATCGTGCCGCTTTGAGTGTAAATTACAGATGACTTCAAAAGAGGATTGGTTAAACAGCATCATTACCATCGGAGGAAAGAAAGGCACGGCTAGCGGTGTGAAGGCCAGGGATCAAATAAGGCCCTGTGACTGAAGAATGGCGGAAATTGTTTTAATATGCGGCTCGTATTGACATAAGATGACAACGCTGTGTAATATCTACCCGGGAAATTCACTGCTCATCACTAGCCAGCATTGCTAAAGACAATTTACTCAAAGGGCAAAGCTGGAATAAAAAATGCTTATGTGAATCAACAATGTACTGATCCATCTAAAATTACAGGACATGACAAAGAAAATAAAAAACAATCTATATATAATATATATATATATACTGCTCTCCTTTTCTTTCAAATGCACAGATAGATGTCCATAAACTTAGCATATGGAGTAAAAATCAACCAAAAGACCATGGTTGAATAAAAGATAATACGTACAGAAATGGGTCATCATTTGTGTACAATTGGCATAAGAAGGTAAAATAGAATGATAACAATACAAACAAAATAAGAGATCGACCATATTGGATAATGTGGCACCTAGGCATCATCTGAAGAGTAGAATCAGAAAGAAGTATGAAATAAGAGAGAGGGAAGGAAGACTAAGGGAGAGGGGGAGGGCATGACGCAGGAGGTATTCAACCAGCAAGCAGGTTTCTCATGCGGTGGCTACGTTTGCCAAGAGGAGTGTCCGATGTCGGTCTTTGAGCCATAGATTCCAAATTTTGAAGACCTTATCATGGCTATCAGTAAGAATGCAAGTTAGTTGTTCATTAATAAAGAAGCCATCATTGTGAGATTCAGCTTCAGTAAATTGCTTTTTCCACACTTTGACAATCATTAGTTTAGTGGCCAGAAAGACAAAGCGGACCCATTTGAATTGCTGTTTAGAAACATTCAGGAGCCTCAAATGTTGGAGGGCCAAGCAGGGGTCCTTAGAAAATGGAACTTCAAACAACGTGTATAAGAGTGAAAAGACCCTGGTCCAGAAACGGCCCAGCATTGGGCAGGTCCACCAAACATTTGAGACCAAATACCTCTGTCCTTTGTGCAGCCTCAGTTGTACCTTCTTTTGGTCTGATGTGCACATCTCTATACAAAATGAACTATTTTACTACCAAAAAAGTGTTATAACTTTACATCCAACCTCTATTACTGCATTTGTCATTTTGAAGTGCCAATAAAAAGAACAGAGGTCAAAAAGCCCTTGTGTAGTTTAGCCAATCATTTTATATATGTTAGACCTTTGTGGTCCATGTATTTGGGGTCATGGCAGGGACGTGTTCTTTGCCTATATACTGGGTGCTAAAAGATATCCCTCTTTATCATATCAGAACGTTGGAAGATATGCTTGTCTTGCTGCAGTATTCATGTACTAACAAGGCACATGCTGATAGGAGGTGAGAGCAGAGTAACATAGAGATGCGCTCACCAGTTTGCTGCTTCTCCTTTCACTGTCCAATCACAGGCTGGAGGGGAGGAACGAGACCCAAAAGTGTTACTGATCTGCAGCAGAGAAAAATTAGGTCTCTTGCCCTGCCAGATAGGACAGTGCTGTGTGGCAGGGCTGTGTATATCTGGACTGGATGGACAGAAATACAAATTCAGATGGCATATATAAAACAGCTCCCATATATGTTTTTCACTTTTGTATTTAGCTGTTTGCCTGGAGGTCAGCTTCAATGTGTTTCTTCCTCGAATGCTGAGTGATGGTCCTACTTTGGTAATGCTATTAGATCAAAGACTATGACTGCTGACCTCTGACATAGGAGGATGCCAATTAGCTGAGTAACCCACTAGTTTCATGTATTGCTTACACATTGCAAAGATTAAAGTCCCAGAGTCATATAGGAAATCAGCTGCTTCAAAGGATCTCCAAAAGAAGGCCATAAAGAGCATCAAGAGAGAAAATGGCCAGGAATAAGGAAGGCTGCCTTCCTCTGTTGATGATCAGGGTCTCTGTGTATAGGTCCTGCTCCATTTTTCTGTTGATGATCAGGATTCCTGTGCATAGGACCCACTCCCTTCATCTGTTGATGATCAGGGTCCCTGTGTATAGGACCCGCTGTCTTCCTCTGTTGATGATCAGGGTCTCTGTGTATAGGGTCCACTACCTTCCTCTGTTGATGATCAGGGTCCCTGTGTATAGGGTCCACTACCTTCCTCTGTTGATGATCAGGGTCCCTGTGTATACAGTAGGTTCTGCTCCATTCCTCTGTTGATGAGCAAGGTCCCTGTGTATGGGGCCCGTTTCCTTCCTCTGTTGATGATCAGGGTCCCTGTGTATAGGGTCTGCTGCCTTCCTCTGTTTATGATCAGGGTCCCTGTGTATACAGGGCCCTTTCCCTTCCTCTGTTGATGATCAGGATCTCTGTATATAGGGCCCTCTCCCTTCCTCTTTAGATGATCAGGGTCCCTGTGTATAGGATCCGCTCCCTTCCCCTGTTGATGATCAGGGTCCCTGTGTATAGGGCCCATTCCCTTTTTCTGTTGATGATTGCGTTTTGCACTGCGCCTTGCATTTTTGCACTTTTGCATTTTTTGCCGCATTTTGCTTTTTTTTATTTTTGCTAGGCAGGTTTAAAATGCAAACACACAGCAAAACCGCACTATATGCTTTTCTGCAGCATTTCCATTGAAGTCTATAGAACCAAAAACGCTACTTTTTGCATTAAAAAAAGTCCCTGACCCCTTCCAAAAAACACACCGGGTGAAAACGCTGAGATGTGAACGTGTCCCATAGGAATTCATGTTAAATGGACTGTAGTGCATTTCTGCAAAACGCTGCAGAAAACGCTTAGGTGTTAACCTAGGGTAAGATACTGAGTGAAATCTCATTAACCTCTTGGTGCCGTCCGCACGCAAATGTGCGGCCTCCCGGCATCTGGGACTTGACGCTGAGTGGCCGCACATTTGCGTGCAATTAAGAAAAACATACGTGCTGAGAGCGCGCGCCCTGTGCACTCCCAGCACACATGTCCGGTACTCACTGAAAAGTCCAGACCTCCTCTTGCAATCGGGACCTTTCCCGATCATGTGACCGCCGTGACAGCAAATCACAGCGGTCACATGACCCTAAAACCCCGCCCCGCCTCCCGGCTTATGAAACCCTTAAAGGGCCAAGAGGCGCCGGCGCCAATGGGTTAAATATGTGCAATATTTAAAAGATAAATAACCTTTTTTTTATAGTAATTTATACAATTTTACAAGATTGAGCCCAATTACAACAAGGCTCACGCATAATAAAACATCATCAAACAATACACCACCTTAAATAGTAAAAATGTAAAAGCGAGCGCTATCCAATCAGCAGCTAAGCACTCAAGGTAATCAACACAAACCTTACAATAGAATAAGTAAATAGTGCAGCGCTAAAATTATGATTCAACTGAGAAAGGGGGTACTGAACAGCAAACTGATAATAAATAAAAGTTCAATATGAGTGACAGTCAATGTGACTATAAGGTGCCAGGTAACTGGTTAAAATTCGGTGGTGGTGCTCCAAGAAATATGGTAAAATTACGCACTCACCAGATGCGTAATAAATATACACATTAAGTATCACATTCAGGGTTTCCTCATCAGATAAAGGTATGGTCAGGGCGTAGTTTATCCTCCCTCAGGGTTTGGTCAGCAATGCCCAGTAATAGATTAAATGGATCCAGGTAACCAGAGGTCCCTTTAAGGGATAGGTAGAAGAGGCTGCTTGCTTACAGGAAAACTTCCTTCTCTGGCTATGGATGGTAGGTAGGTAACTGGATCACGTGTCCTCTGGCGGCCTCCAGAGGACAAGTAGAGATGTAGAGGAGGGGAGAGGAGTATTTATTTGCAGAGCCCGTTCTGTGATCCAGTTACCTACCTACCATCCATATCCAGAGAAGGAAGTTTTCCTGTAAGCAAGCAGCCTCTTCTACCTATCCCTTAAAGGGACCTCTGGTTACCTGGATCCATTTAATCTATTACTGGGCATTGCTGACCAAATCCCTGAGGGAGGATTAACTACGCCCGACCAGACCTTTATCTGATGAGGAAACCCTGGATGTGATACTTAATGCGTATATTTATTACGCATCTGGTGAGTGCGTAATTTTACCATATTTCTTGGAGCACCACCACCGAATTTTAACCAGTTACCTGGCACCTTATAGTCACATAGACTGTCACTCATATTGAACTTTTATTTATTATCAGTTTGTTGTTCAATACCCCCTTTCTCAGTTGAATCATAATTTTAGCACTGCACTATTTACTTATTAATACGCCACCTTGCTCATATTTGCCACCTAGCTTATCACTTTGACTGATGATACAAAACATTTAACAAATGGATGGTCTACAATATAATAAATACAATATACACATACTGTAAATATACATAATATATATGTAGCTATAATGCTTGTCCTCAGTGGTTGCCCTGATCTTGCAAGCCTCCCAACACCTCTGACACTCTGGGTTCAGCCATATTTCAACAGTATAAAATAGGAGACACAATTCTTTGGTAACACCTCTATATTAGACTTGTTCAAAAGAGTAGCCCACATAAATAATGGGTTTAGGATATACAACCCCAGGTAACACATAAAAGCAGAACACTGGTGAAATAGGAATAATCAATTAGCAATGTTTAACAGGTTATACAGTCATCGGTAGTAAACTTCAACCAGCAGCAAGAGGGGAAATAAAAGGTTGGTTGACTTATCAGCTCCCTCTGTGCCACCACCACTGCAATGGGGGATGCAGAGAATTGTGTAAATGTATATTCCGACATAAATAGATATAAATACCCTAAACTGAACAACAATGGCCTTAGAAGAGAAAAGGTCCCTTTAATTAGAGATTGCAAGTTGAGTCCTGTGATATTTAAAGTTCCTGATATGGTGGTATCTTGTCTTCTGCTAGCAATGGTGGGGCCCATAAACATTAGTGAATACTGGTACTTCAATTAGGTTAAACAGATAAGCCGTGGTACTGCTCAAAGCAAATATCTCCTGATACTGAGGTGTAAAGGTGTCTGCATGTAGTGTCTTTAGAGTGATGACAGAATGAGGTTGGGCATCCGCCCGCTTGCCAATCCTATGGACAGCACAGCCTCCTAGGAACAGGAGTTCTTGCCTGTTTGCATGGATGTGCAGAGTTACTGCCTGATGGCCTGTCAGTGCAGTATGCAGAGAAGTCTGTGTGAAGACTGGATAGTGACAGTCCCGATGCAGAGAAGATGATGTGACCATTGGCGTCACTGCTGTGCTGAACTGATGTGCACAATCCCGCAGTAGTAGCCAGCAATCTGTCTCTGGAGGAGGACAGCAGTCCCCCTGTGTTCAGCAGTGAATCCCACGCCAAGAGAGAGAGCCAGTTCCTTGCTGTAGAATATATCTGATTTTCCAGCATCCCTCTGGTTCCCAGCTCTCTGGTAGGTGTAGTTCAATCAGCACTCAGGAATACAGGATGTATTGGCTATAGGACTACAGGTCCCAGGATCCTCTACTGTCAAAAATACTAGATCCACTCTGCTAACAGGAAGTGATGTAGCAGTACTGAGCACTGGGGGGAAAAGGAATATATATATACTGTATATATATATATATATATATATATATACATATATATATATATATATATATATATATATATATTATATATATATATATTACAAAATCTAATGTATATATAATATTCAATCAATACATTTGTTAAATGTTTTGCACCATCAATCAAATTGTTAGACAAGCGACATGGTGAATATGATTAAGGTGGTGTATTGTTTGATGATGTCTTCTGATGTGTGAGCCTTGTTGTAATCGAAATCAGTCTTGTAAAATGTTACGACCACCAGAATTGTATAAATAAATGTTTTATGAGTTCCCTTCTGGTACCTTAAGGGCTTTTTCATCTGTGCGGCAGACCTTGCCGCCCCTCTGAAAAGCATTCCGCGGTGGGCGTTTGACAGGCAGTGAGAAGGTGATATGTCGCCTCCTCTTCGCCTTTTTTTAACCCTGAAAATGCCGATCCACCATTTACTGTACAGTCACAGGCAGAGAAAAATCAGGTCTCCTTCCCTGTCAGACTGCGCTGCACAGTATTGCAGAGCTGTGTAAATCTCAGAACTGGATAGGCAGAAGTACAAACCCTTTAACGGGTAAAACAGCCTCCTTATGTTATTTTTTTTCTGTATAGTCAGCCTTTTGCCTGGAATTTAGCTGATTGTGAGGCTCATTCACATGGGCGTCAAAAATGCTATGTTTAGCATATAGTTTTTTAGGCATCTAAATGCAGCACTGTAGGAATCAATGAGGTCATACACACAGCTGCGTCTGCAAGTGAAAATGTGTGCTGTGTTTGGTGGCTGCATTTGGGGCTGCAGATTTTATGTAAACACATGAAAAAGCAAGAAAATAATTTTAAAACTCTGTATGCATCTAAAACATGTAAAGGTCCATTCACACTGGAAGGCACGTGATCGCACTGCGTTTGCAAGATGCACGCATTTGTCATTCATTATTAATTGCACCCCAAATGCATCTCGCTGCATTTGCGATCACCAAGCCACATGGTACCCCAGTACCATGCAGCTTGGTGCGGTGCAACTTGAAAAAGTAGTGTTTGCACATGGTTCCATTGCATGTCGCAACCAGGGGTGGACTGACAACTTATGGATCCCCCAGGCAATAGGGGATCATGGGGACCCTGTGAACTTGCCCAAACTCAAAAAAGCCTATGAAAAAGGTACCAGGGGCATCTCATGGGGCCCCCTACTGACCCTGGGCCCTCGGGCAGTACCCGAGTTTCCAAATGGTCAGTCCGCCCCTGCTTGCAGAGTGTCCCCATTCACTTGGATGGGTTGCATTCAGCAGGCGCTGTGGGGGGTGTAATTCTTGTTGTGCCTGCAAAGCATGTGTACATCCCTGGCTGCTGAAGGGGATCAGTTGGGGGTGGGTAAAAATGTGGCTTAACCACATGCTTTTACCACCCCTCAACTACTAGTGTACACGACCCCGTACATTATGTGTTATTTTATTCAAGCTTGGCCAGCAAGAACCTGGGTTCTGTGAATGAATCCTTTAAGTGGTTGTAAACCCTTCCACATACCCAGTGAAGTGATTGACCTCAGGTGATACAGAGAGATGAAACAAATCCTCCTACATAAGTTGTACCAGTTTATCTGCAATTTTCTCTTTACTACATCCAAATGCTGAATTTACTAAAGTGATTGTAAAGAATTTTTTTTTTCTTACAAACAAGTCATACTTACCTGCTCTGTGCAATAGAATTGACTTTTTTTCTCGGGTCCTCCGCTAGCTCCTGGCTCCTCCTCTCTTGTTGGTGCCCCTAATAGAAAGCCAATTCCCATGGTGGCACTTGTGCGGGCTCGCTCCTGAGCCGCTGCGCCCCTTGACACAGACAACGGGACTCGGCTCCCTCCCCCCCATTCTCTTGTCACTGGAGTTAATTGACAGGAGCAGGGGACGGTGCTACTATCAATCTGCCCAATGAGGAGGGACAAATCCAGGAGAGCTGCAGCTCTCATGCATGACGCTGGATCTCCATTGGGCTCAGGTAAGAAACAGAGGGCGGAGAGCTGAAATTACACACTGCAGAGCTCAGTGAGGAGAACTCTGAGAGCTGATTGGATGGAAGACCCCCCCCCCTTTCACACAGCTCACAGGAACAGAACTGAGGGGGGAGGGATTTTTTAGAAATAGTGTTAGGCAGGAATTCCACTTTAAAGTGGTTGTGATCCCTTACATTTACCCAGTGAAGTGACTGGCCTCAGGTGATACACAGAGATGAAACAAATTCTCCTGCATAAGTTGTACCTGTTTATCTGCAGTATACTCTTCTCTGCACCTGTTCAAAGTCCAAAATGTATAAAGTTTGGCTGAGAATTCAAAAAAAAGAGGGCGGAGAGCTGGCATTACACACTGCAGAGCTCAGTGAGTAGAGTTCTGAGAGCTGATTGGAGGGAAGAGACACACCCACCTCCACACAGCACACAGGAACAGAGCTGAGGCTGTCAATCAGCTGGAGGTCCCTCCCCTGTCACCATTTTTCCCTTGATGTCAGGAAAACTCATCAGAAGTGATTCATACTGATAACAGAAGAACAAGGCAGCAGACAGAGATGACACTTAGTGCTCTGGATTGAGACAAGTACACATTATAGAGGGATATGCTTTATTCATATTTCATGTCTGAGGTTTACAACCACTTTAAGGTAACAGCCTATATCCTGGAGTCCTGTACCATTAACCCCTACCTGCCCAGCCCCAGTGTCAGTTTAATAGAGTCTGCCTGCACAGGACTGAAACAAATTGTTCTACATAAATTATATCTTTTTTATCTGCAGTTTTCTCTTCTCTACATCTGTCCAGAATTGATCACATTTGTCTGAGAGTACATAAAACAGAGGGCGGAGAGTTGAAATTACACACTGTAGAGCTCAGTGAGGAGAGTTCTGAGAGCTGATTGGAAGGAAGAGACACCCCCACCCCTTCACACAGCACACAGGGACAGAACTGAGGCTGTCAATCTGCTGAAGGTCCCTCCCGTCACCATTTTTCACTTGATATCAGGAAAACTCATCAGAAGTGATTCATGCTGATAACAGAGGAACAAGGCAGCAGACAGAAATGACACTTAGTACTCTGGATTGAGACAAGTACACACTATAGAGGAATATGCTTTATTCATATTTCATATCTGAGGTTTACAACCACTCCTTCACACAGCACACATTAACAGAGCTGAGGCTGTCAATCTGCTGAAGGTCCCTCCCCATCACCATTTTTCTCTTGGTGTTAGGAAAAATCATCAGAAGTGGTTCATGCTGATAACAGAGGAACAAGGCAGCAGACAGAAATGACAGTGCTCGGGATTGAGAGAAGCACACACTATAGAGGGATATGCTTTATTCATATTTCATGTCCGAGGTTTACAACTACCCTTCACACAGCACACATTAACAGAGCTGAGGCTGTCAATCTGGTGAAAGTCCCTCCCCATCACCATTTTTCTCTTGGTGTCAAGAAAACTTGTCAGAAATTACTCTTAATTGAGACAAGTGTCAGGAAAACTCATCAGAAGTGATTCATGCTGATAACAGAGGAACAAGGCAGCAGACAGAAATGACACTCAGTGCTCGGGATTGAGAGAAGCACACACTATAGAGGGATATGCTTTATTCATATTTCATGTCTGAGGTTTACAACTACCCCTTCACATAGCACACAGGAACAGAGCTGAGGCTGTCAATCTGCTGAAGGTCCCTCCCCATCACCATTTTTCTCTTGGTGTCAAGAAAACTTGTCAGAAATTACTCTTAATTGAGACAGGTGTCAGGAAAACTCATCAGAAGTGATTCATGCTGATAACAGAGGAACAAGGCAGCAGACAAAAATGACACTTAGTACTCTGGATTGAGACAAGTACAAGCTATAGAGAGATATGCTTTGTTCATATTTCATGTCTGAGGTTTACAACCACTTTAAGCTTTCAAAAAAAAAAGGAAAACATCATTGCAGAAATATAATACTGTCCCTTTAATAGCGCTCGCTATAACCATCTCAGCCCCACATGCTCATTGAAATTGAATGTTCTTAAAATATTCAGTAGAGGTGGTGCAGTATAGCCTCCCTCCTCCGCAGCCATTTATAGGAATCTATAGTAGACCGTCTAGGTAGACCTGTAGGTTCTCCCAGCAGGGGACAGGTTAAATATGAATGACTCCTTTAATGTGTAATTTAGTGTTCTACAGATACCGGCGGCTATAGACTGAAGCTGCTGGATAGAGGGGCCCAGGGGAAATCCGCCCGAGCACAGGGTAATGGTTTTACGAAATAAGCTCCAGCAGATATTCTTGATGTAGTCGCTTACCCCAATCCCTCCCTACCAGCACCAAGAACATTTTTTTTTTTATTTCACCCAGTGTGCTTGCAATTTAAAATTCCCTCTATTCTCTTCACAGCGGCTATGATTTTGACTTTGATTACTACAGAAATGACTTCTATGAGAGGTGAGTGAAGCTGCATGAATGCACTATGACCTATTTTTGTTCTCTGTCTCATTGTGAATTGCGTTGAGGCTGCCGGGAGGGGGGAGGAAGAAATCAGAGCCTTGCGAATGCAATCACATCTCTACATTGTCAAGCGGCACGGCGGGAGGGCCGACATTAACACGCTCGCCGCCTTCATCCGTGATAGAAAGAGAGCCCTGCCTTCATCGAGCCTTTCATGTCGGTCTGTTTTGTCATTTGGGTGGAGGAAAGGTCAAATAAGGCATAGTTTGTATTATTTTTTTTTTGAACAAAGAATATAAAAAGAGGAGCTAACAGGCTTGACATACACAAAATGAGATGAGATACTTGATTCTTGTATCGTGGCACAGATTGGCCATGTCAAGGAGATGTTTGCTATGTCATTGCTTGTAACAAAAGCTAAAAAGACCTATTCACCCTGTGAAACTGAATGTACTGTGTAAATGGAGACAAAACTGAATGTTATAAGGCTACTTTCTTTACAGGTCGAATGTTATTCAGTTATTAAAAAAAGCATGGATCAGGAAAATACCACATTATGGCCACTAGGTGGAGCTGACAATCAATTAGCTTAACCTGTTGCCACCCTCATAACAAACATGTGCAGGATGGAGTTTAACACGCACAGGTTGATGTTTCTGTGCTAAAAGTGCACTCGTTCCGCGTTTCCAGTGCAAAGACATCTCTCGGTCCCCACTAACAATCAGTAGACGGTGGGATCAGCTCCCAGTCATGGGACCACTGTGACAGCCAATCACATGATCGCTGATCCTTTCCTCTTAGAAACATAGAAACAGAAATGTGGTGACAGAAAAAGTCTGAGTGGTCCATCAAGTCTGCCCATTTTTTTTTGTGTGTGTGGTTTCTTTTTCGCTTTTTTTCTTTTGTTTTTTTTTAGGGGGGGGGTTGGGTTTTTTTTTAGTTTGTTTGTTTTGTTTTTTTTTTACTTTTTTAGAGTATAGATAGATGTATGCTTGTCCCAAGCATGTTTGAAGCTATGTACCATTCACTGGCTCACCACCTCTGCTGGAAGTTTATTCCAAGCATCAACTACTCTTCCTCTATTAAACTGACACTGGGGCTGGGCAGGTAGGGGTTAATGGTACAGGACTCCAGGTTATAGGCTGCTACCTTAAAGTGGTTGTAAACCTCAGACATGAAATTTGAATAAAGCATATCCCTCTATAATGTGTACTTATCTCTATCCCGAGCACTAAGTGTCATTTCTGTCTGCTGCCTTGTTCCTCTGTTATCAGCATGAATCACTTCTGATGAGTTTTCCTGACATCAAGGGAAAAATGGTGACAGGGGAGGGACCTCCAGCTGATTGACAGCCTCAGCTCTGCTCCTGTGTACTGTGTGGAGGTGGGTGTGTCTCTTCCCTCCAATCAGCTCTCAGAACTCTCTTCACTGAGCTCTGCAGTGTGTAATGTCAGCTCTCTGCCCCCTTTTTTCTGAATTCTCAGCCAAACTTTATAAATTCTGGACTTTGAACAGATGCAGAGAAGAGTATACTGCAGATAAACATGTAGAAACAGGGGCGGACTGACAACTCATGGGGCCCCCGGGCAACAGGGGATCATGGGGCCCCTGTGTCCTTGCCCAAACTGAAAAAAACCTATGAAAAAGGAACTAGGGGCATCTCATGGGGCCCCCTACTGACTCCGGGCCCTCGGACAGTGCCCGAGTTTCCAAATGGTCAGTCCACCCCTGGGTAGAACTTATGTATGAGGATTTTTCATCTCTGTGTATCTCCGGAGGCCAGTCACTTCACTGGGTATATGTAAGGGTTCACAACCACTTTAAGTTGAATGGACAGTGACAAAACCTTTGCTGGGTATACCCCGTAGGTCAGGGGTAGGCAACCTGTGGCTCTCCAGCTGTTGCAGGACTACAAGTTCCATAATGCTTCTGCAAGTCATAGTCATAGCTGTAACTGTCAATTTTGCAATGCCTCATAGGAAATGTAGTTCCACAACAGCTAGAGAGCCTCAGGTTGCCTACCCCTGGCCTAGGCATATTCCTGTAAACCCTCCTTGTGTCCTCATTTTTTCCTAGTGTCTTTCGGTGATTGATCTCTTCTCCCCTACGGAAAAGGCTTCTACACTTAACTAGTTCAAATTCATTATAAATAGTGTGGTTTGGAAAAACACCACATTATGGCCCCTAGATGGAGCTCATGTTCCTGGGAAAATACTTTTTTTTTATTTCCTATGATCCTCAGTTCCATCTAGTGACCATAGTGCAGTACTTATGTATGAATAAATAACATTTGACCTAGAGAGAAAACAACCTAGTAACATTTGATTTTCCCAGAGAATGAATGTATACACAGTTATACAGGATGAATAGCTCTGCAAATATTTTGCAAATGTGCCCAAAAGTATATGTAAACCGTAGCAATGAACTTTTGTTTGCTCAATTTTTCTGTTGTGTACTAAAAATCCCATGCATCACCCAAGCCAAGCTCAGCTCTGTGGACTACATAACACCCCCCCCCCTATGTTATGGAGAAGAGGACAGGGGGTTGTGTTCTGTAGTCTGAACATACTTCCTTTTTAGGGTGACAACGCTGTTCCTCCATAGATACAGTATGTTGACTGAGCATTGTCACCCTAGGACAGAAAGTGTCTGGCAGGATCACCAGGTGAAAATAACGGGGAACACCTAAAAAATAAAAACTAAGGCAGCCACCACATGTAAGAACTGGTAGGCTGTAATATTTTACATTTTGGTTCTTGGGTTTAGATGCACTTTAAACTTGTCCCTTCAATGGGATGATCATGATGGATTGGTTCATTTGGGTGAGGGCTAATTTTCTGGCTGCCGTCAAATATAGCCAATGCTGATTATTTTATCGGATGGTTTTTGGTGTAATAAAGCGGATCTCCCGGCAAATGGCTAAATACACAGATGAAATACATCTATGGGAGATGATGTACCTGCTAAAGGATTTGTATTTCTGTCCATCCAGTCCTAAGATTTACACAGCCCCAAAGGACAGTACAGACAACATGGTGACCTGACTACTCTACTGCAATTAAGTAATACAGCTGGGTCCTCTCCCCGCCCTCAGCCTGTGATTGGGCCACAAAAGAGCAGCAGCAGACTGATGAGATCACCTCTTTACTCTCTCATCCTACCAGCATGTTTCCTGCCAGCACATCTTCTGTAGCACAGCCTGATTGGCCCCTAGTGTTGCTGCTCTCTCTTCCAGTCTGGGTGCTGCTGTAGAGTTGACAAGAAGAAGATGCAATCAATTTAAATGAGGGGGCTTTACACATTTAGGCTTGAGGATTAGTTAACCACTTCCCGTCCATAGGAGGTAACTGAACATCCTTGGATGGGGGGAGGGGTAATATCTCGGTCATCTCTGCAGCAATGACTGAGATAACATTTTTTTGGAGCTAGCGATTCCCTTCAGTGTAAAGGTAATCCTAGTGGCTATAGAACACAATAGACTCTATAGATCCAAGATGTCTCCATAAAGAGGACCTGTCATGGCCCATTATGTTCTTCATCCCTTGTGATGGCAATAAAAGTGATCAAAAAGAAATTAAAGGGCAGTGTTAAACATTTTTTTTTAATAAAATAACTAATAAAAAATGTTTGCAAGCGCCCCCTTAAAGTACCCCTGTCCCCCTTAAAGCACTCCTGTCCCCTTTCAAGTACCCCTGTCCCCCTTAAAGCACTCCTGTCCCCCTTCAAATACCCCTGTCCCCTTTAAAGCACTCCTGTCCCCCTTCAAGTACCCCTGTCTCACTTAAAGCACTCCTGTCCCCCTTAAAGCACTCCTGTCCCCCTTCAGGTACCCTTGTTCCCCTTAAAGCACTCCTGTCCCCCTTCAAGTACCCCTGTCCCTCTTAAAGCACTCCTGTCCCCCTTCAAATACCCCTGTCCCCCTTCAAATACCCCTGTCCCCCTTCAAGTACCCCTATCCCTCTTCAAGTACCCCTGTCCCACTTAAAGCACTCCTGTCCCTCTTATAGCACTCATGTCCCCCTTCAAGTACCCCTGTCCCCCTTAAAGCACTCCTGTCCCCCTTCAAGTACCCCTGTCCCCCTTAAAGCACTCCTGTCCCTCTTAAAGCACTCCTGTCCCCCTTCAAGTACCCCTGTCCCCCTTAATGCACTCCTGTCCCCCTTCAAATACCCCTGTCTCCCTTAAAGCACTCCTGTTCCTCTTAAAGCACTCCTGTCCCCCTTCACGTACCCCTGCCCCCCTTAAAGCACTCCTGTCCCCCTTCAAGTACCCCTGTCCCTCTTAAATCACTCCTGCCCCCCTTGCTCAAGCGCAACTGCAAACACGCGTGTCGTTCCTGCACACTTATGTAAAACACGCGAATGTCAGAGCGACGAGGTCTAAAGGCAGACCTCCTGTGTTTAACTCTAACTGGTAACCTGTAAAGGCTTTTAAATAATCACCTCTGGAGACTTTTTAGGTACTGCAGCTAAGCGCCATTCCACAAATGCAATTTTACAGCCGGACATGTTTGGCATCTATTTACTCGGTGTAAAATCATCTTTTATATTTTGCCAAAAATTGGGTATTATATTGTGTTTTTGTACATTAAAATTCATTAAACTGTGTTAGAAAAACCACTGAGCAAATATCATGTGACATAAAAATATGCAACACCCACCATTTTATTTCCCAGGGCTTCCACTTTAAAAATATATAATGTTTATGGGTTCTAAGTAGTTTTCTTGCAAAAAAAATTACCCCCCCCCTCCAAACTGTATATATTTTCTTAAAACAGAGACCCTGGAGTATAAAATGTATAGTAAATGCAATTCTTTTAAGCAACACAGTACTAGTGCATCTGTTTATCAAACCAATATGTTCAGTAAAAATGACTCCAAAAATAATTTTAGTGCACCCAAACACAATATAATGCCCATTATTTGGTAAAATATCCATCGTTGTCCATAGTCAACATTTTAAAATCCTTTACAGCTCATCAGTTTCCAGTTACCAGTGAATGATGATCCTGGAATTGCTACTTTCAATCCAGCGTGTGCTATGAAATATAATACGTGTAGTGCTAGTGACATTTTCATATGAAGGAGTTTGTTTGTATGTGAGTGTACAAGGGGGGGGAGGGGCTTTAATTTTTTTTTTTTTTTTTTTTAGTGATTTTGTGTAATTTTAAGTTTGTAAACTTCTTTTTTTACCTAAAGTGGAAGAAAGCCCAACTGTAACTATTCATAAAAATGTTCCCTGCCTAAACTGTATAAAAAATATCTGCATACTAACCTATTTTCTGTCCGCTTGCTCTGGTCACATGATCTTGCAGCTCTGTATAAGGAAGAGCTTGACATTGGCTGTGAATTCTGGGAGCCATGATGTCGCCCATTGGCTCCATGGTCTGGCCCTTGTTGGCTCTCCCTCCTCCTCCATGCAGCAGCCTGACACAGGGAAGCTGGAGCTGCAGGATCACATGACCAGACCGGAGTGGCTTAAAAATAGGTAAGTACACAAACCATTATTATGCAGGTTAGGCAGGATAGGTAGGAGAAGGGACCATAATGTAAAGTGATTCTAAAGGAATCTTTTTTTTTTATAAAAAACATGTTATACCTTACCCTGATCTTCTTCTTTTTGGGTTCCCCCCACCTGTGGTCCTGGCTCCTCCCACCTGCTGAGTGCCCCAAATAGCTAGCCTCTTGCTATGAGGGAACTCGAGCAGGCTCACTCCCAAGCCATGCTCCTGTGAATAGACATTGTCCATTCACACATGAGCACGGTTTGGCCCTGCCCACTTGCTCTCTGCTCATTGGCTCATTGTCTGCGATTGACAGCAGCAGGATCCAATGGCTCCCACTGCTGTGTGAGCCAATGAGGAGAGAGAGACCCAGGAAAGCCACTGCTCTCTTGCACATTGCTGGATAGAAATGGGGCTCAGGTAAGTATAAGGGGGGCTGGGGGGTAGCTGCACCCAGAAAGTTTTTACTTTTAGAACCACTTTAAGAATAGTTATAGCTAGGCTTTTCTACCTTTTACCTTTATTGCTATGGTATTTGGGATGAAAAGCACTGCCTAGTGCATGTGTGGTGATCAGGCAGCTCAGCATTGGTTGGTCCCCTTGGATTCACTGAGGTGCTAAGGGAACAGAAACCTCTACTGAACGCCCATACAGGAGCACCTCCTCCTAGGGTCCCCTACCTGGCTTGACCAGTATCACCCAGTAGTCCATTCCATACCTTCCTTGACCTTCTAGCGATGAACCCCAGTAGCAGCCTCACCTAGTATCTGTTTCTAGAAGATGTTCCCATCCTCCGGAAGCCATGGTACTGTGATGGCACATTCCTTTGTTTCACACAGAGAGAGAACAGCAGAGGTGAGAGCCAAGTCCAGAAGCAGCCCATGCCTTTAGGGCTTTTGCCAGAGTCAAAGGGGATGCGATTATTCCCAAAGGTCCTGTATCTCTCCTTCATTTCTTCCCCCCTGAGGGTAAGCTTCCCAGAAGCTAGAGCAGTGTCTTTCAACCAGGATTTCGTGGAGCCCTCCAGAGAGGTTCCTCCAGAGAGTGCAAGTGGTTCCTTGAGCATGGAGCAATTTCTGCCTCTCAGAAAAGTTCCCAGTGATACCAATGATCTTTTTAACTATCTGTAAGAAGAGGATTCTTCCAGCTGACCACAAATGTAAGGAGCATTCTTCACATTGACCGTCCCTCTAATTTACAGAAAGCAAAATATACAGACCCTGAGATCAGAAGTTTATTTCAAAGGTTCCTGTCTGTTATAGCTGAGATTTAGTGAGAAAGGCTTAACTAGAGCCTCAAAGATGATATCTTTGCATTTCTTGGTCCTTGCTCTGGTTCCCATGACCAACTTCATAAGGAGATGCCTGCCAGACTATTGAATTAGAGTCCTCTTACCCAAGAAGGAGTTCTAAAAGAAAGCTGCGCTCAACCCTACACCCAATATCAAACAAGAGTCACTGGTGCTCTAACTCATGCCTCTGTAGGCCGTCCAGTATAAAATATCTCAAAAAGAGCTGGCATCTTGGTAGGAACTTTTAAAATACAGTACGTCCTTTTATTTCACACATAGACGTAAAATCCTGAATAACAAAAACAGAAAAATGTAAAGCATTCCCATCCTCCTGTGCTTATGCGCAAATGCGTACGCACATGCATTTGTAAAGAGTGATCCTTCCACACGCGTGAGGTATCATCATGCATGTCAGAACGAGAGCCCCAGACCTCCTGTGTAACTCTAAACTTGTAACCTGTAAAGACATTTAAACTGTCGCCTATGTAGATTTAAAAGGAAAATAAAAGGTGCGTGTTCACCCCTTGTGGTACGTTGGAACCCTATTCATAATGAATGGACAGCCTTAACGCAATGTGGGTTAATGTGTGCTATAACGCGTGTTAATGCATGTGAGTTAAAGTGCTACTAGACCCAGGACCCTGCATTCACTATATCCAGTATGCCACAGTACACACAACATGGAAATGCAATTATTTTAGTAAATATAAACTGCTAAATACCTTTTCTCATCAGCAGTTAGAGCAGTCTTGTGGCTTCTATCAGTGTCCAGCAGACCACTGGTTAAAGCTTTTTGGTAGAGTTTTCATTCTGCTCTGACTGTCCTATGAGGCTGCATAACCCCTGACCCTCTGTCTGGACAGCGCTGATTGGCCCTGTGCTGATCACATGCACTCTCCCAAGAACTCTTGAGCAATACACACCAAACTGAGCATGTGTCGCTTGCCGCAAGGCTCTGTTCTATCAGGAGATGAGTCAGGAACAGTAGAAGAAGGGGAGGATCAGAGAAGACAGTAAAGACAGTATTAAACATCCTTTTTGCACAATGACTAATAGCGATGGGCCGGACACCCCCCTGTTCGGTTAGCGGTCGAACATTCGAACCTAATGAAAGTTTGACCACGAACTTGGAACTAAGCGGTATCTTAC
Organism: Staurois parvus; assembly: GCF_062004578.1. NCBI lineage: Eukaryota > Metazoa > Chordata > Amphibia > Anura > Ranidae > Staurois > Staurois parvus. Next base: position 449,151 of record NW_028318051.1, read on the forward strand.
CACATCTGAGCATGTAGTAAGATACCGCACAGTGGCTAAATTACCGCATGAGTTATATTATGAAGTCATGCAGTATTTTATTAGTGAAAACATTCCTTCATGTTTTAGCCCCACTGACGGCTGAATGAAAAAAGAATTGCCGGTAATTAAAAAAAAATGTAAAAGATGGTGTGAGGGTCCCACCCAAAATCCATAACAGACCCTTATCCAAGCATGTAGCCCGGCAAGTGAGGAAGAGGGGGGATGCTCGCTCGCACCATGCCCTCCTGAACTATACCAGGCCACATGCCCTCAACACCAAAGCACATTGTCCCCATGTTGATGAGGACAAGAGCCTATTCCCCATAACCGCGGCCAGTGGTTGTGGGGTTCTGCGGATGGAGGGCTTATCGGAATCTGGAAGCCCCCTTTAACAAGGAGTTCCCCAGATCCTGTTCCCCCCCCCCCATATGAATGTGTATGGGGTACATGGTACCGTTACCCATTCACACAAAAAAAAGCGTAGTGTAAAAAATGACAGTAGACAGTCTTTGACAAGTCCTTTATTAAAAACAAAAATAAAAAAAATTCCCTCGAAGGAGATCGAATCAAAAAAAGAAAAACTTTCCGCTCTCGACACTGGCTCCTTGCTGATTGACAGCTGTGCCGGCCTGACAGTTCTTAAATATCTAACGACAGGGTTACCCAGAGACGTCAACATGTGCTGTGATTGGCCAAAGCATTGCATCTGAGCTGTGCTCAGGTGCATTGCTTTGGCCAATCACAATGTGCTGTCAGGAAGAACAGCCTGTCGAACGCCCTTACCCTTCGTATGTTCACCGATCACATGAACATCAAGCCCAATTCTAATGATTAACCCCTTAAAGCGGAGTTCCACTCACACTGTAAAAAAATAAAAGTCAGCTGCTACAAAACAATTTCATTTCATTCATTTGAATGGACTCCTGTGCCCAGGGACACACAGGGAAGAAGTCCCTGCACTTCTTATGAAAACGCAGCCCGCACGGGAGCCTTGCTTCCCAGTACAGTTGCGAATTCCAGTTCGGGCAGCGTGCCATTAGAATTGCCTGCGGGTCCACATTCATCTGTGCGGGTGCACAGATTTTGATCAGATCCGCAGCGGCACCACCCGCACATATTTGAACCTAGCCTTAGTACTGTAGTTTGGTGCTGTTCCACGGATGTATGTATTTTTAAAGCATGACATGTTTGGTATCTATTTACTCAGCATAACATCATCTTTTATCTGTTACAAAAAATTGGTATTATTTTGTGTTTTTGTGCAATTAAATTTAATAAAGTGTATTTTTTTCCAAAAATTGTGTTTGAAAAACTGCTGCGCCCCGCGGGTTCACTCCCGCCATGTAACCAGGCTCCGCTTGCCCATCCCATTTTGTAAAAAAATAAAGTTACACCCAAACACATAACATCCCCCTCAAAAAAATGTTGAGCCCCCCACATACAGTATATGCACGTACGAACGCAACACAAACAGGGCACCTACGGGTGAAAACGCTGACCGCAATATACGTGTTGCACATCGCCGCACACGCTGGAGTGAGAGCAATCATTCTATCATCAGACCTCCTCCGCAATGCTAAACTGATGGCCTATAGATGCTTTTGAAACGTCACCTATAATAAATATAGGGTACTGAAGTTTGTTGCCATTTCATAGTCGCACACAGATTTAAGGTTTGGCATGTTGGGTATCTACTTACTCGGCACAACCTCATCTTTTATATTTTATCAAAAAGTTGGGTAATGTATTGCGTTTGTTTGCCCTAAAATGCATTTTAGTGTGATTTTTACTGAAATTTTGCATTTCCTAGACCTCTGCAATAATATCGTGTGACATAAAAAATTGGAACTACCCGTATTTTATTCTCTAGGGTGTTTGTTTTCAGAAAATATATAATTGCCTAAAATGATTTTTTTTAAACATGCAAATGCAAAATGGTTAAATATGATAATATCTAGTGGCCAATATGGGGACTACGCCAGACACCTCTGTGCCCCTACCCTACAAAACTAATTTTCATTCTTTTCGGTCCAGCGCTATCACATACATTATATTGCCAAAAGTATTGGGCCAGCCCTCCAAATCATTGGATTCAGGTGTTTCAATCACCTCCATGGCTACAGATACATAAAATCAAGCACCTAGGCATGCAGACTGCTTCTACAAACATTGGTGAAAGAATGGGTCGCTCTCAGGAGCTCAGTGAATTCAAGTGTGATACCGTGATAGGTTGCCATCTGTGCAATAACTCCATTAGTGACATTTCCTTGCTAAATATTCCACGCTCAACTGTTAGTGGGATTATAACAAAGTGGAAACAACTGGGAACAACAGCTACTCAGCCACCAAGTGGTAGGCCACGTAAAATGACAGAGCGGGGTCAGCGCATGCTGAAGTGCACAGTGCGGAGAAGTCACCAACTTTCTGCTGAGTCAATAACTAAAGACCTCCACACTCGGTGTGGCCTTCAGATTAGCACAACAACAGTGCATAGAGAGCTTCATGGAATGGGATTCCATGGCAGTGCAGCTGCATCCAAGCCTTACATCATCAAATGCAATGCAAAGCGTCAGATGCAGTGGTGTAAAGCACGCCGCCACTGGACTCTAGAGCAGTGGAAATGTATTCTCTACAGTGCAGAATCATGCTTTTCTGTCTGGCAATCTAATGGACATGTTTGGGTTTGGCGGTTGCCAGGAGAACGGTACTTGCCTGACTGCACTGTGCCAAGTGTTTGGTGGAGGGGGGATTATGGTGTAGGGTTGTTTTTCAGGGGTTGGGCTTGGCCCCTTAGTTTCAGTGAAGGGAACTCTTAAGGGGTCAGCATATCAAGACATTTTGTGGGAACAGTTTGGGGATGGCCCCTTCCTGCTCCAACATGACTGCGCACCAGTGCACAAAGCAAGGTCCATAAAGACATGGATGAGTGAGTTTGGAGTGGAGGAACTTGACTGGCCTGCACAGAGTCCTGACCTCAACCTCATAGAGCACCTTTGGGATGAATTAGAGTGGAGACTGCGAGCCAGGCCTCCTGGAAGAATGGTCAAACATGGGTTTCCATGGCCGACCAGCTGCATCCAAGCCTTACATCACCACGCGCAATGCAAACAACCGGGTGCAGTGGCGTAAGACATGCCACCACTGGACTCTAGAGCAGTGGAGACGTGTTCTCTGGAGTGACGAATCATGCTTCTCTGTCTGGCAATCCGATGGGCATATCTGGGTTTGGCAGTTGCAAGGAGAACGGTACTTCCCTGACTGCATTGTGCCAAGTGTAAAGTTTGGTGGAGGGGGATTATGGTGTGGAGTTGTTTTTCAGGGGTTGGGCTTGGCCCCCTAGTTCCAGTGAAGGGAACTCTAAAGGCGTCAGTCTCCTAAGACATTTTGGACAATTTCATGCTCCCAACTTTGTGGGAAGAGTTTGGGGATGGCCCCTTCCTGCTCCAACATGACTGCGCACCAGTGCACAAAGCAAGGTCCATAAAGATATGGATGAGCGAGTTTGGGGTGGAGGAACTTGACTGACCTCAACCAGATAGAACACCTTTGAGATAGATTAGAGCGGAGACTGCGAGCCAGACCTTCTCATCCAACATCAGTGCCTGATCTCACAAATGTGCTTCTGGAAGAATGGTCAAACCTTCCCATAGACACTCTCCTAAACCTTGTGGACGGCCTTCCCAGAAGAGTTGAAGCTGTTATAGCTGCAAAGGGCGGGGCCAACTCAATATTGAACCCTACGGACTAAGGGCTCGTTCACACTAGGCTGTTTTGCCAACGCTTGCCAAACGCCCCTATAGCGTTTGGCAAGCGTTGGTCCGGCGTTTGCGGAGCGTTTTTTAACGCTCGGCAAACGCTCCGCAAACGCCGCATGCGCGGTTTAGCGGCGGTTGCTAGGCATTTGCCGAGCGTTAATAACGCCCCACAAACGCCTATAATGCAGTTTGAGTGGTGTTACCACTCCGCAAATGCCCCGCAACCGCGTCGCAACCGCACCGCAAACGCCGGCCGGGCGTTTGCGGAGCGGCACCATAGACGAGAATAGGAGGCTTCAAAGCCTCCTGACTCGTCCAGAGGCGTCCGTTTTGCCGCGACGCAACGCGACGCAAACGCTCCCGTTAGAACAGCACCATGTGCTGTAATGTGCAGAATTGGCAGAGGCGTTTGGGAAGCGGTAAAAACGCTTCCCAAACGCCTCTCTGCCGCCTGCACACAAGGCTAGTGTGAACGTAGCCTAAGGCTGGGATGCCATTAAAGTTCATGTGCGTGTAAAGGCAGGCCGACCAATACTTTTGGCAATATAGTGTATCTACCAGACTTTATCACACAAGGAAAAACAGAATATAGTGTTCTCCACTCAAGATTTCTTCTCGATCAGCAGTTCTTTTTTATTTTTATGACGCTCTTAAGACCTTCAGCCATTTTCGGCCCACTGGCTTGTCTATGCACGTTATGGGTCCTATACTAGATATACTGCTTTTTTCCCTCCTAGGTCTTTTCAGCAATTTTTAGCTACAAGTGGACAGGTTCAAGCAGCTCTTTGTGGTGTTGTTCAGCTCCGCTATGTATAAGGTTCCTTTGTATCCAGAGAGCAGCTTTGTGCCATGTCCCGGAGCAGCGGCAATAAACAACTTTCTTTTACCCTATACATAAGTAGCTAGCTTTTATTATATTATTATTATACAGGATTTATATCACTTTTTTGCTTTTCCGCTCTGAATGCTCAACAGCAGGTCATGTAGTTTATATTTTGTTGGTTTTTATATAGACGGGAGGCAAACTGCACAATTCTATACAAACTGAAAAAAGAGAAGGAACACACGCATCATTTCTTTTGTGATATACACAAATGGGTTAAGTGAAAAATTGAAGACCGACAACCCTTTACAAATTACTAAAGCCGCTGCCTAAAAAAAAAAAAATGGAAAAGGGCCTAAAAACCTTAACCGCTATTATTAAAAACGATACTACTGAAGGCACACAGACAACAAAGAATGCTTTTATTAGAAAAGAATAGCTCTAAGTGATTGCATCCACAGCAGCATGATGAAAGGAGTGTGTGCAACGTGTACAATGTTGTATAGAGTCATAGCGCCCCCTGCTGGTTATGACAATGAATAAAATGAGATAGGGGAAATGGCAGTTATTATTGTAACGAAACATTTTTAAATATTACCATCACAATTGTTGTAATAAAAAAAGACATGTATTATTATTAGTAGTAGAAGTATTCGGTATAAAAATAGATCTTTTAGTAACTTTTTAAGTCTGCATGAATAAATTCCTGAGCTGTGAGATTGTAAGCTCTCACAAGCCGAGCTCTCCTATCCTTCTATTTTGAATTGTATTTTAACTGTACTGCCTCCCTTTTATTTTGTAAAGCACCGTACAAACTGTACAAACTGTTGGTGCTATATAAATCCTGTACTATAATAATAATAATAGTGTCATAATATACAGCAACAGTATCCTTTTTTTTTTCCGAAAAACCTTCACCTTCATCTTTGAATTTCAATCAGTGATTTTGCCTAGGCTGTAATTATATCATGAGTCAGCTGCAGACAGGAGGAAGCAATTCCTTACTCTACTTACACACAGTGATCAGACTGTACATTGTAACTTTGTAATCAGTCACAAGTTAAAAGGCAGCAGGAGGGTGCTGATCTGTTGTCAGACATTTGTAAACACAAATATACATAAAGAAATAAGTGATCGCTTTAAAAGTTCAAGCAGCTAGGCACATAGGATAACCAACAAAAATCCACTTGATAACAGGAAAAGAACGAACGTTGATCCACCGTTTTTTGCCTAGTGGAGGAGTCGTGCTCTTCTGGTGGATCAACGTTCGTTCTTTTCCTGTTATCAAGTGGATTTCTTCCTGTCCAGCTCTGCACCGGGGATCTTCTCTGACCAAGGGAACACCATTTCATTCTGATGATTACCCCATGAGCTTTATGATCTCTACACTGCACTTTTAATGTGCACATCTGGTTAGTGTGCACTTTTACTCCAAGTCACCTTTGCTGGGACTATTTTTAATCACATTTACCTATTGTGACACTTATATATGTATTTGGTTTTATGTCAATTTTATTTTTAGCGCTGCACTTTATTTATAATTTGTAAACACAGCCAAGACTTGCACAGGGCCCAGGATTTACAATATTGATTTATTATGTCCAGCTTTTCTTGTGATACACAGACTGTACCTCTACCAATCATTAGGATCCCTCTGCTACATTCTGGTTTACCATGGCTGCATCCTAGGTCAGCACCTCGGTCATTGGATGAAGTTGAGGATTCCGATTCAGTATCTGGAAGTTTAGAGGAGAAATATGAAAGTGAAATGCTGAGCCTAGGAAAGGAGTTGCTTAATTATGAATTACATGTGTCACCCATGTGGCTGTGCGGTGTGAAAAATCACAAAATTGCAAATCCTGTGGAATTGAAACAGAGTACTTGTGTATGTATGTATGTGTATATATATATATATATATATATATATATATATATAAACACACAAACAAAAATTCTGTAAAAAAAAAAAATATAAATATATATATATATATATATATATATATATATATATATATATATACATATACATATATATATATATATATATATATATATATATATATACATATATATACATACATATATATACATACATATATATATGTATATATATATATATATATATATATATACACACACACACAAATACTTGGTTTACATTCCGAAAGATTTGCAATATATCCCCAAATATTCTGTTAAAAATTTTTTTTAAAATAAATATATATATATAAATGTAGATAGATATATAGGTAGATATAGATTGTAAGCTCCAAGGATCAGGCCCTCCTATCCCTCTTGTAGTGAACTGTATTGTTGCTGTATTGTCTCCCTTTATATTGTAAAGTGCTGAGCAAACTGTTGGCGCCATATAAATCCTGTATAATAATAATAATATAGATATAACTTTAAATTATTTACTTTATTTAGGCATTTGCCTGGAATTTCTCCTTAATGTATGTCAATATGTAAACCCAAACAATAAACGTATTCTTCCAACTGTCGTTATGTTAATGTAATTTCAAAAGTAATTTTCAATATTTTTTTTTAATCTGCAGCTTTTAATGAATAATAATAATAATTTTTAAATAATACCTGGTGATCCTGCCATGAAGGTCTTTGTTCAGGCACTTCCTATTATGGGGTGATAACTCTCCCTCTCTGTTTCCTAATTGCTATCCTGCGTTGTCATCCTGTAACACAAACTTCTAATGGACATTACAGGAGTTCATTGCTACTCACATTACATAGGCAGGGTCTATGGTCAATTAGGGTTTACATCTGCTTTTGGGGGTCTATTTATTAAAAAAAAGAAGATTATTTATACTCCCCATAACTTTGTGTATTTTGTACGATCATCAGCTCCATCTAGTGGCCATAATGCATTATTTTCTTCATGGAGGTATGTCAGCAAAATACGGCATCATGGCCACTAGATGGAGCCGACGATTGTAGGAAATAAACATATTATTTATTTATTTATTTCAGGTACTTTTATTACAATCTATATCTACCTATATATCTACATTTATATATATATATTTATTTTAAAAAAAAATTCTTAACAGAATATTTGTGCATATATTGCACATCTTTCGGAATGTAAACCAAGTATTTGTATGTATATATATATATATATATATATTTTTTTTTTTTTTTTTTTTACAGAATATTTGTTTGTGTGTTTATCCTGCCATGAAGGTCCTTGTTCAGGCACTTCCTATTATGGGGTGACAACTCTCCCTCTCTGTTTCCTAATTGCTATCCTACGTTGTCATCCTGTCACACAAACATCTAATGGACATTACAGGAGTTCATTGCTACTCACATTACATAGGCAGGGTCTATGGTCAATTAGGGTTTACATCTGCTTTTGGGGGTCTATTTATTAAAAAAAGAAAAATAATTTGTGCAAACATCCGAAGCATTGACACAGCCATTATTGATACTCCCCATAACTTTGTGTATTTTGTACGATCATCAGCTCCATCTAGTGGCCATAATGCATTATTTTCTTGATTGAGGTATGTCAGCAAAATACTGCATCATGGCCACTAGATGGAGCCGACGATTGTAGGAAATAAACATATTATTTATTTATTTATTTCAGGTACTTATATTAGGAAAATTACAAGGATTATTCGGGACAGCTTTGCGAAAGCTTCAGATATTCACACAGCAATTCTTTTTTAAAATAATAAACCCTAAGAAAAGCTCCAGACTTCTACTTTAAAAAAAAAACCTTTGATACAATGGGGCTTTTGGTATCTCATAAAACATACCAGATGTATGGGGCCTTGTGACAGCTGACCTTTTTCTCTCCATCTACCTAGGCTGTTCGAGTATCGAGGAAGAGTGTCACCGGCTCCTCGAGCAGTTCCAGTAAAACGCCCACGTGTGACGGTCCCTCTGGTACGACGAGTAAAATCAGCTCTTCCAGTCAAGCTACTTGCAAGATCGGCAGCCATCACAGGGAGTGCAGCCAAGTTAAGATGTAAGTGCCATTGCAGTTCTGGGAAAGAAAGTGTACTGTCCTTCAGACTTTAGGGGTGGGGGGGGGGGTCGGTGTGGCTGATGGGAGTAAAAAAAATGCCCCAACTTCAGTGGGAGTAAACAATGTCTCAGGCTTGGTGATCAGTGTGGGTAAAAAAAAATGACATAGTGCCTGTAGATAGTAGATGGAGGAATAGTTCCCCACGCTTGGTATTAGTGGGAGGAATATTGTCCCATCATTCGTATCAGTGGGGGGAATAATTGTTTACATTATTGTTATACCCCATTGCTGGTGTCTGTGGAAGCAATATTGCCCCACCAATGGTGTCAGTGGAAGAAAAAATGCTCCATTGTTGGTGTCAGTGGGAGAAATAGTGCCCCATCAGCGGTGTCAGTGGAAGAAAACATGTCCCATTGGAGTCAGTGGGAACAATAGTGATCCATTACTGGCGTCGGTGGAAGAACAAATGCCCCATTTTTGGTGCTAGTGGGAACAGTAGTGCTCTATTACTGGTGTCAGTGAAAGAAAAAATGTCCCATTGTTGGTGTCAGTGGGAGCAATAGTGCTCCATTATTGGTGTCAGTGGAAGAAAACATGCCCAATTGTTGGTGTCAGTGGGAGCAATAGTGCTCCATCACTGGCGTCAGTGGAAGAAAAAAATGCCCCATTGTCGGTGTCAGTGGGAACAATAGTGCTCTATCACTTGCGTCAGTGGAAGAAAAAAATGCCCCATTGTCGCTGTCAGTTGGAACAATAGAGCTCTATCACTGGTGTCAGTGGAAGAAAAAATGCGCCATTGTTGGTGTCAGTGGGAACAATAGTGCTCTATCACTGACGTCAGTGGAAGAAAAAAATGACCCATTGTTGGTGTCAGTAAGAGGAATGGTTCCCCAATGTTGGTGTCATTCGAAGGAATTGTGCCTCCTTGTTGGTGCCAGTAGGAGGAATGGTGCCCTAAGGGCTGCAGTTTGGAGATCGCTGATCTAAAGGAAAGGGGTGTCTAGTTTTGGTAAATGATAATGATGAGAGTTTTCTTTTCTCTGTAGTAAGAAGCAACGAGATTCAGACCATTAAGTCAGAGCTGACACAGATCAAGACAAACATCGATGCTCTGCTGGGAAGGTTGGAGCAGATAACAGATGAACAGAAGTCATGTGCAGGTTAGTTGATGAAGAATGGGGTTTAGCACAAAGCCATTGTTTTACATGAAAATGTTCGGCTCAAAGACCTGATTATTAGGTCCCATAACATGATACTTGGAGAAATATAGGGTGAGGCTTGGGCAAACGCTAAAATGTTCTGTATCTCTGATGTCACACATCCCTTAGGTCCCATTCACACCTGAACATGTTGTACCGCGAAGCTCCAAAACGCTCAGGGATATAAAATCAATATGACTTTATGGAGATGGTTCACATCTCCACTCCAAGTCGCCTGAAGCGGAATTGGTGCAGTTTTATTCCCACAGAAGAGAATAGAAACGTGCAATCTGCACGTTTTTGTGCATTTCTGCATGTCTTAACATTTGCGTGATTTTCTGCTCAAATGAAAAAATTAAAAAAAATAGTAATAATATATGAGTAAATAAATGTAAAATAAATACACATATATATAAAAAATCATGGTAAATAAATATTAAGTAAATAATAATTAACCCCTAACCTTAAAAAAATGAAATAAACTATTATTATTATAATTATTATTAATAATAATAATAATAATAATGGTTAGCACCTCTGCCTGACAGTACTAAGGTCGTTGGTTCGAATCCCAGCCACAGCACCACCTGCCTGGAGTTTGTATGTTCTCCCTGTACCTGCGTGGGTTTCCTCCATGTACTCCGGTTTCCTCCCACACTCCAAAGACATGTTGGTCGGTTAATTGGCTCCTGTCTAAATTGGCCCTAGTATGTGTATGTATGAATGTGAGTTAGGGACCTTAGATTGTACACCCCTTGAGGGTTAGGGACTGATGTGAATGTACAATATATATGTAAAGCGCTGCATAAATTGACGGCGCTAAATAATAAATAATAAACTCCCGAACAAAAAATACATTATCAATAATAATAATAAATTGCTGTTATTATTATTATACAGGATTTATATAGCGCCAACAGTTTGCTCAGCGCTTTACAATATAACGGGAGACAATACAGCAACAATACATTATTATTTAAATTTTTTTTAGGTTTTAGGGGTTAAGGTTATGGGTTAATTATTATTACAAGTATTTATTTATGATTATTTTTATTTATTTTGTATCTATTTTACATTTATTCATGTTTTTTATTATTATTATTATCATTAATAATAATGTATTTTTTGTTCGGGTTTAATTTATTATTATTATTGTTATTAATAATAATAATAATTTGTTTAATGTATTTTTTAAGTGTTGGGGGGTTAAGGTTAGGGGTTAAGTATTAGTTATTTATTATGACAAAGTATTTATTTATGATTATTTTTATTTACTTGTGTATTTTACATTTATTTATTAATTTATTATTATTATTATTATTATTATTATTATTATCCTAATCCTAACAATAAATAAATAAGTAATAAGAAAATAATAAATAAAATACTAACCCCAACTCAAACCCTAACCCCTAATCCTAACCCTAACCTAACCTTAACTCTAACCCTTTACCCTAACAAAAAACAAAATAATAATAAACTAATAATAATAAAAAGCTGAAGCAGAAAAACCTAGCAACAAATGTTGCAACAGATGATATTTTTCTCTATTGGCTAATAAAAAAAAAAGCCAAAGCTCAAAAACAGCTAAAAACGGTATATGAAGATACAAAAAAAGCGGTAAAATATGCTCACAAAATCACGTGAAAAACGCTATGCTGAGATGTGAATGGAGCCTTAAGGACATAAGGGCATGGGTAACAAAATGGATTGTGACTGCAGCTTGGCCTTGCTGACATTTCTTGCCGGGGTCTGAACTCCTCATCTAGTCATTGTTGACAGATCATGTAAAAAGACTACATTGTGTGAAACGGGTGGGCCCAGTTAGGATCTGGCTTCCTAAAGACAACCAGTGACCAAGAATTTGTAATGATCAAAATCTCCACACTTGAATTGTTATTAAAGCAAAGCTTAGCTCTCCGAGATGAATTTTGATTATTTACTTGTATTCGCTTCCTGCCAGAGACGTAGATTCAAGGTATAAAGCGGTCCTAGATCCTGAATAAGCTCAGAGCTGATAAAAGATGCTCAGAAATATCATTTTAAAAAACAGTTTTGTCAGGATTACTCCGGATTCATTTTTTTCATTTTCATGTTTCTTTTAGAAGACTTTATCTCTTGTCTTGTTTTGGTGACCAAATGGGAAGTAAGATCTGTAGCAGAGGATCTTAATCTACTTTAAAATATAATGTATTACTGTGTATTCTCCTGTTAGAGATTTTGTGCGCTTCCCGTTCTGCTGACCACACATCTTCAATGGATAAATGAAACCGCAAGAAATCTTGATGAATGTCCATATTGTTCAAAACGATAAAAAAAATATCAATTGGCCAAAGTTGTGTTTTCAGAGTGGAGATTCGTGTTCTTAGACACGCCTATTCTCAGCCGGTTCCCTTTAACCACTTCCAGTCCGGACACTTTCACCCCCTTCCTGTCCAGGACAATTTTCAGCTTTCAGCGCTATCACACTTTGAATGACAATTGCACGGTCATGCAACACTGTCCCCATATGAATTTTTTAGCATTTTTTTGAGACAGATAAAACTTTATTTTGGTGGTATTGCATTTCTTTATTGATGTTACCAAATTTGAGGAGCAATTTAACCACTTCCCATCCGGCCCATGTACATAAACGGCTGGACGGAAACAGTGCAGGAGCGGGTTGCCGTTCATAAACGGCGCCCGCATTTTCAAGCTGTGCGCACTCCCTGGGAACACCGATCACTGTATGGGACCTCTGTGTGAGGTCCCGATCATGTGATCACTGATTGGCCAATCAGTGATTACATGAATAGTAATAAGCAAGATGTCAAATGAATGATCACAGAGATCACATGGTACAAGGCTATTCACAACAGCCTTGTACCATGTGACAAGCTGTGACCAATCACAGCTCTCACAGTATTTCTCAATGGCTGCAGGATTGCAGCCAGAGAGAAGAAGAAATTATTGCTTTTACAGCCTTTCCGGGTGTAAAAGCAATCCGTGTAAAAAAAAAAAAAATGTCATCACCCCCCACAAGTAGTACAGTGTCACTATGGTGACACTATGGTGACACTGTACTGCTAGGGTGACAGTAAGTAAAAAAAAAATAAAAACATAAATAATATAAAAAAAATTTAAAAAATGTAAAAAATTTTTAACAATTATAATTTTTGGTTATAAACTAATTTGGGTTTTTTTTTTTTTTTGCTAAAAAGATGACAGAATAAATTTTGGCCAAGATTTATGAAGAAAGATTATTTATTTGCAAAATGTTGTAAGAAAAACATTTTTTTTTCAAAATTTTTGGACTTTTTCATTTATATAGCAAAAAAAAATAAAAATCCCAGTGATGAATAAATACCACCAAAATAAAGTGTTATCTGTCTCAAAAATTCATATGGGTACAGTGTTGCATGACCGTGCAATTGACATTCAAAGTGTGATAGTGCTGAAAGCTGAAAATTGGCCTGGACAGGAAGGGGGTGAAAGTGTCCTGACTGAAAGCGGTTAATGCAAGTCCTATTTCTCTATATTGGATGGATTAGGTCAAGTTTTAATTCCATGGGAGGTCTTAACTGTTCTGAACCCAGGGAAGAGCTTTACCTGTCTTGGTGTCCAGATGCTTTTGACATGTGAAGCTTGAGGTTTCAATCAAACTACCATTGTTGCTGACCTTTTACATGTATAAGTAAAGAGAAGAATATTTGGATATTTGGATTTACAATGAAGTTCCATGACAAAAGGCATTCAGCATTGTATGGTACATAGGGAGCTTGTACAGCTGCTCGGGGGAACCATTACTGTAGGAGGGTCTTCATCCCATGTGTCATGTACAGAACTACCCAACATTCATTGATGTGACTGTTCCCAGATGTCTTCCTCCTTTCTCCAGCCATCACATCAAGGAAGAAGTCTGACTGCAGCCGAAGCGAATTCTCCCAGGACGACAGCACATCAGAAGCTGGAGACACAGTCACAGATGAACCCCTAAATGGAGATGATGGAGACGATCTTGCACAGGATGACTGCACGGATGATCTAGTATGAAATGTAGGTTCCCCTTCATTCTACTTCTAGGTTTCCTTTCCTACACAGCATAAGAAGACTTTGGCTGCCTTTGCCTGTTGATTCGCATAGGGAACCTTGCTGTCAGTGTACATAGACAAGCCTAGAGATTCAGTAACAACTGTACTTCCAGACTGCAGTCCAATAATGCTTTGTAATTCCCCATAGAATCGGTGTAGGACTGGTAGAAAATCAAGGTGAGAATTAGTGGATATGTAAAGTCTGATAACCTGAGTTTCACCAAAATAAAAAGAGGTCTTAGTAATGCAGGCCTTTTTTTGTTAGATAAAAGTAAAATGTTTCCACATGTTGATGTACATTTGTGTGAACCGTGTTACCAGACAGACCATATGTAATGTTGTCTAGATTCAAATATCCCTTCCACATTGCATAGCCAAGATGGTGACACCACTATATACTATGTAATTCTGCCCAGATCCAAGCACCCCATTCCACATTGCATAGCCAAGTTGGTGACACCATTGTACACTATGTAATCATGTCCAGATCCAAACACCCGGTCCACATTGCATAGCCAAGATGGTGACACCATTGTACACTATGTAATTATGTCCAGATCCAAGCACCCATTCCACACTGCATAGCCAAGATGGTGACACCACTATACACTATGCAATTCTGCCCACATCCAAACACCCAGTCCACATTGCATAGCCAAGATGGTGACACCATTGTACACTATGAAATTATGTCTAGAGTGAAACACCCATTCCACATTGCATAGCCAAGTTGGTGACACCATTGCACACTATGTAATTCTGTCCAGATCGAAACACCCATTCCACATTGCATAGCCAAGGTGGTGACACCATTGTACACTATGTAATTATGTCCAGATCCAAACACCCATTCCACATTGCATAGCCAAGGTAGTGACACCATTGTACACTATGTAATTATGTCCAGATCCAAACACCCATTCCACATTGCATAGCCAAGGTGGTGACACCATTGTACACTATGTAATTATGTCTAGATTCAAACACCCATTCCACATTGCATAGCCAAGATGGTGACACCATTGTACACTATGTAATTATGTCCAGATCAAAACACCCATTCTACATTGCATAGCCAAGGTGGTGACACCATTGTACACTATGTAATTATGTCCAGATCCAAACACCCATTCCACATTGCATAGCCAAGGTAATGACACCATTGTACACTATGTAATTATGTCTAGATTGAAACACCCATTCCACACTGCATAGCCAAGATGGTGACACCACTATACACTATGTAATTCTGCCCACATCCAAACACCCAGTCCACATTGCATAGCCAAGATGGTGACACCATTGTACACTATGAAATTATGTCTAGAGTGAAACACCCATTCCACATTGCATAGTCAAGTTGGTGACACCATTGCACACTATGTAATTCTGTCCAGATCGAAACACCCATTCCACATTGCATAGCCAAGGTGGTGACACAATTGTACACTATGTAATTATGTCCAGATCCAAACACCCATTCCACATTGCATAGCCAAGGTAGTGACACCATTGTACACTATGTAATTATGTCCAGATCCAAACACCCATTCCACATTGCATAGCCAAGGTGGTGACACCATTGTACACTATGTAATTATGTCTAGATTCAAACACCCATTCCACATTGCATAGCCAAGATGGTGACACCATTGTACACTATGTAATTATGTCCAGATCAAAACACCCATTCCACATTGCATAGCCAAGATGGTGACACCATTGTACACTATGTAATTATGTCTAGATTGAAACACCCATTCCACATTGCATAGCCAAGATGGTGACACCACTATACACTATGTAATTCTGCCCACATCCAAACACCCAGTCCACATTGCATAGCCAAGATGGTGACACCATTGTACACTATGTAATTATGTCTAGAGTGAAACACCCATTCCACATTGCATAGCCAAGATGGTGACACCATTGCACACTATGTAATTCTGTCCAGATCGAAACACCCATTCCACATTGCATAGCCAAGGTGGTGACACCATTGTACACTATGTAATTATGTCCAGATCCAAACACCCATTCCACATTGCATAGCCAAGGTGGTGACACCATTGTACACTATGTAATTATGTCTAGATTCAAACACCCATTCCACATTGCATAGCCAAGATCGTGACACCATTGTACACTATGTAATTATGTCCAGATCAAAACACCCATTCTACATTGCATAGCCAAGGTGGTGACACCATTGTACACTATGTAATTATGTCCAGATCCAAACACCCATTCCACATTGCATAGCCAAGGTGGTGACACCATTGTACACTATTTAATTATGTCTAGATTGAAACACCCATTCCACATTGCATAGCCAAGATGGTGACACCATTGCACACTATGTAATTATGTCCAGATCAAAACACCCATTCCACATTGCATAGCCAATTTGGTGACACCATTGTACACTATGTAATCATGTCCAGATCCAAACACCCAGTCCACATTGCATAGCCAAGGTGGTGACACCATTGTACACTATGTAATTCTGCCCAGATCCAAACACCCATTCCACATTGCATAGCCAAGGTGGTAACACCACTATACACTAAGTAATTCACACTATGTACACTCATTGTATATATATTCAAACACCCTTTCACTGTTGCATTAAAAGATGGTGACACCACTGTATACACAAGGTAGCATTACTGAGCTGGTTGATAGGACCCTGGTGACTGGATCGCACAATGTCTTTGGGTAAAAATCATAAAAAAGATTATAAAAAAGACAAATCCTAGGCATTTATGTCACCATTACATTTAAAGTGAAACTAAAGGTAAGACTTTTATTTTTATTTTGGATGGAGTAAGGGAGGGTTATAACCCCTGTCAGTTTCTTTGTCATCTGTGTCCCATAGGGGAGATTTCCTTCCTATTCCTACCCCATAGCCAACACAGGAAGGGAGAAGAAATCCCTCCAAAGTGAGGGAACCCTAGGGTGTCACCAGAACTAGTGTCCCTATTAAAAGCTTTCCCCTGTATTACTGTTCTGACATCTATCCAAAATTTGGGATTTTCTTTTACTTTCACTTTCCATCATAATGGAAAACAGGCCAAATAGATAAATCTCCATGTCAGCCAAAGACAGCAATAAAAAAAAAACTAATAGGTGTTCTAATCCCTCTCTACTCTATTCAAAACCCCCAAAAATGTTTAATATTTTAAACACACTTAAAAAAAAATACCTTCAAGATATAAAAAAGTACAAATTTAAAAATGAAAAAATAAAAAAAACTATAAAAACATTTTATACATAAACAATAATTTGTTTTATATTTTAGAGTCTAGAATTCCAGGCACAGTATGTAGGCCGGTGTTGTCTGGAAATGACAGGGCTGTAGAGTCTTTCCATGCCAAGCTCCTATTTAGCCTTGTCCGGTCACCAGTGTGGATAAAACACGTGCACTAAATACTGATTGCAGCTGACAGAAATGGTATGATTACTTCCAGTGAAAGCCCATTCTGTTCCATTAGAAACAATAACACTTAGATTTTTTCAAGTATAATTATTTTCTAAGAAACCTCATTGTGTGTTTTACTCGGCATAATGAAGTCTCATTGTGTTAGAAACAAGTAGGCTGTTTTTTTTTTCTCTGCACTGAAAAATAAGTACTTGTGTATTATTATGCAGACTACTTATTCTAGAGAAAAACATAGAGGTGTTTATATCCTGTGGTACAAAACAATAAAAACAATTTTCCTTAAATAAAAAAAAAAAAAAAAAGTGCTTACTGCTCTTAACCCTCTCACTGTCAAGAGCCGTCTCTGCATATTTTTTTTTCTACACACATTTAAAAAATAAATTTTACGCCTTAAGATTATTTAAAACCCCCAAATATACATATACATACATATGTATGTATGTATGTATGTATATATATATATTCTGACAGCAGAGGCCCTGGAGAATAAAATGGTGGTAGCTCCAATTTTTGTATGTCACATGATATCACAATGATTTATTGTTGGGCTTAACTTTTTTTGGGGGGTGAAGGGTTTAAGTGCCCTGATGTAACTTAATTTTACCAAACTTTATTTTACTGTCACATAGCGGAGAAAAAGTTCTCTATGTGATGCTATTTGGCGTGGGAGGTTCTCTTTAATGAGATGTTGGGGATCTTTCAGAACTGGTTATTTTTCTCATAAACACAGAGATGTCCTACATTATAATACAACTGTAGACAGCTGTGGCCTCTTAAGAAAAGCACGACAGTCCCTGGCTGTTTGTCACTAATATACAGTATATACTGTATGAGTATATACACACATCGTGCACACACACACTATCCTTGTTTTACAAATATACATATAAACATGTGATACACAACAAAGAATTTCCAGAGCACCACGGATTACCCAAAGAGACAGCAAGCACAGCCTTTCAGGCAGGCTCTCTCTTTGGATTGAGCTATCGAATAAGGGATAAGTCACAGCATCGGAATTATGTGAAAAATTATGTGTAACAAAACTCAAAAAATGTAATATATTGTAGCTTACCACTCATTGGATGAGATGGCTGCATCAGGGTTTTTTCCTTTCAAGCTTTTAATTTTTAATTATTATTATTTGAGGTACTTATATAGCGCCGTCAATTTACACAGCACTTTACATATATATTGTACATTCACATCAGTCCCTAACCCTCAAGGGGCGTACAATCTTTATTCCTTTACTTTCATCTGGTGATTGGCTGGTAACACAATTCATCTGTTTGGCCACAATACAGTTCCGCTTTAAACAGCAATGTCCCCAATCTCAAATGGGCACAATTTTGCTAGAAGATACAGTATATATCTAAATGATAAATTAAGAAAAATAAATATATATATATATATATATATATATATATATATATATATATATATATAATCTCACAGAAGTGAGTACACCCCTCACATTTTTGTAAATATTTTATTATTTATATTATATATATATATATATATTATATTATAATTTATTTATTAGCGGTTTAGACATTAATGGCTGTGTGTTGAGCAGGGGCGGACTGACAACTCATGGGGCCCCGGGCAATAGGGGATCATGGGGCCCCTGTGTCCTTGCCCAAACTCAAAAAAGCCTGTGAAAAAGGTACCAATGGCATCTCATGGGGCCCCTTACTGACCCCGGGCCCTCGGGCAGAGCCCGAGTTTCCAAATGGTCAGTCCACCCCTGGTGTTGAGTTATTTTTAGGGGACAGCAAATTTACACTGTTATACAAGCTGTACACTCACTCCTTTAGATTGTAGCAAAGTGTCATTTCTTCAGTGTTGTTACATGAAAAGATAGAATCAAATATTTTCAAAAATGTGAGGGGTGTACGCCCTTCTGTGAGATACTGTGTATATATATATATATATATATACACACACACAAAATATTCAGCTTAAAGCAAACATAAATTAATGATTCACTTTCATGTCTATTTTCATTTTTTTTTAGCTTCGTCACACAGTTTGTGATCTCTAAAGGGACCTGCCCTATGGATCTGTAAAAGGACTATAAACTAAAGGTTGCAATTTGCCTCCACGGGACACCAGAGCATCGATTTTGCAGGTTTAAAAAAAAAATCACAAATCATTATTTATCATTTTATAACATAAGCGACAGTGGCCAGCCTGGTGAAGGAAAACACACTACACTGGCTGAAAAACCATGGGGAACTTTGGTGGACCCGTAGAAGCTTCATAGCATCCTAGAAGGAGTCATCTGATGTTCCTCATGCAAAGGAATGGCTGAGCAAAGAGCTGAACACATTCTGGATTTTAAGATGCTAGATTGGGATTTTCCATTTAGGTCTCTGAGGTGGATAAACAGGGTTTTGGCAACATTAGTCATTTGTGAAGTATGTGTTACCTTGTCCTAATCATGTGGAAACAAGCAGTGGTTCATGGGCCTAAGCAATTTTAGCCCAAAAGTTATGGAACATCCACAGGCAACAAATAAAGCCAATCAGGAAACTGAAAATGCCACAATGGCTAAAGTGGGCTTGTCTTTACCATTCACATGCATTAACAGGGCACATGGTCTTTATTTTTAAATGAATTATGTTGTTTAAATAGGTAAATCTTTCTTGTAACGAATTACAAAACCACTGCTCCTGAGCTGCCTTACACAAAGGGAAGTATAGGTAGCCTTGATTACATGGTCTCTGGCTATCATGAATATTAAAGAGATACTGGCCTGTGTACAAGTTAGGCTCCCTCGCCACCTACCCAGCAGTCTTTCCAGGTAGGGGGTGCATGTGACCTCCCCTACGTGACAGTGCTCAGGTCTGAGACACCAATTACCAACCCAAACACTATTGTGTGTGTGGGGGGAGGCATGATGTCATCCCCCATCTAATCCCGTATCTCTAGGTCCCCAGCTCTAATCAGACTTTTTGCTAATTTATTTAGCCAATGGCTTAAACCATTCCTTTTTAACCATTGCGTGATACAATTTCCACATTTTGCTGCAGCTCAAACATCTTCCCATCGTAGTCGTGCCCCAGGCCTTGGCCATATTGCCTGCATACTCTTGCAGTTGCCCCTTTATTTGCCCTCATATTGTGACATTTGCTCGTTTGTTGTTCATGTATTGCCGGAATTGCCAGTTTGTTGCCCATGTGTTGTAACTGTTTGTTAGCCATTTGTGGTCAGATATGCCATTTTTTGTCTACATATTGTAAAAGCTGTTTGTTTAGAGAACCATATTTCTATTAATTTATTCCCCAATAGAGATGTCACTTTCAAACCGTAGCACTGTAAGCCCCATATTTTGCTTTAATACATTATGTACGGTGCTATTAAACCCTGCATTTTGCTGCGTTGCACAAGGTGCAACACCACCATGCCCTCCATGTTGGTGCGACATTTACCACTATTGACCCCACCCCCATTCTCAGGCTCATCAATGTCCAGAATTTTCTGCGTACGAATGTCAGTCAGCACCGAAGCTTAGAAAGGTGGGGTTGCAGCAGTCGCGATTATAGGCAAGTATACATACCTAGGGGCGGGGCTTTATGCAAACACTGTCACTTTGCCCTGAATGGCACAGTTTGCAATGCTTTTTTTTTCCACAAAACTTTATTGAAATGTCACGAATGCCATTTCAATAGTTATATGTACTGCACTGGGCTATACAAAGTATAGCATACTTTACTTTTGTCAGCGCACACCATTGCATTGATGTGATGTGAAGTGAACTGACACCATAAAAAACAGGGTATTTTGCCTTGTCCATGCATTGGGACGGTGCTGGAAATGCCAGACAGTGAAGGCCTAAAGCATCTGGTGTGAACAAGTCCTTGAAGGGTATTTCCACTTTTGCAATCAAATTTGAGAAAACCCCATTTTTTGTGTTCCCATTCACACAACATGCCCAAACAATTTTTTTAAATATGTCTTACCTTTAAAATCAGAGTTTCTCAACCAGGGTTCTATGGGACCCTAGGGTTCCTCCAGAGGTTCCTGGGGGTTCCTTGAGCAGTGAGCAATATCTGCCTCTAAGATATGTTTCCACTGACACCACTGATCTTTTTTAGGGTATCTGTAAGGTGGGGATTCTTCCCAATGACCACAAGTGTAAGGAGCATTCTTCCCACAGACGATCATACTAATGCATCATGAGTTGTAGAGAGGGTTCCCTGAGACCAGAGAGTTATTTCAAGGATTCCTTTGTGTTGTAATGACTGTTTTAGACATTTCTCAGCAGGAGGTGTCATGGCTGACTGCAATTTTTTTTCTTTTAACAATGTAAGAGTGAGTCTGTCCATTCTCATTAATATACAATGCACGAAGCCTCTACACCTTTAACCCCTTTTTATGACAGAAGTGTTCAAATCTAGGAACAGTGATAATGAAGATCTGCCTGCATAGTACAGACAGGATTAATTATGGCAAGCACAGCTGCCCAAACCCTCACAAACAAAGAAAAGTACGTAGGATTTTTCCTTGCTAGAGAGTCCAGAATAGAACATATAAAAAACTTAAGCTGCAATTTTTATTATACTTTAGGAAATACAGTGCCGCCCTTTCTCCACCTCTGACCTTCTGACTGGACCGTAAGAGTGCAGCAGAAGGTTGATGAGTTCATCTTTCTGCTCATTCTGCTCTCTCCTCCTTTCCGCTTGTTCCTTGTCAACACATTTGCATTCTGCACATGCTCGGTGCTGCTGTACAGAGGATTGCAAGAGCCTAATGCCAAGTGAAATTCAGGTACTAGATGCATTTAAGAAAACACGCATTTAATGAGGAATACAGAGATGTGTTTATGGGTGTCTTTTATATCTGTTTGAAGTTCAGCCGAGACCTAAAGTAAAAAATAATTGATGTATTGAACATTGATGCTTTGAAATATTATGCAGTTTGTTTTAGCACTTATGATTTCAGCACGTAACATGACAAACCCTTTTCAGCCAGGTTAGGACTAGGGATGTTTGGGAACGAGTCCTATTGCGCCTGAGCTATCCTGCTAGGAAGCTGTCAAAGCAGACAGCCAATCATATGCGAGAGGTGGAGGCAAAACAGGAAAAATATTTTGTGTTAATTGGACAGGTGAGATGAAGATCAGCTCTGGCGTTAAAGCTAAATTCCAAGTATGCTTTTTTTTTCTGCATCAGGACCCAGAAGACAGCCAGGATCACTGTAGCCTATAGCCACGTTAAATAAAAAATAAGCTGGGCCAATGTAACTGTGGAAAAAAAATACCTGCAAAGAAGGTATTTGTGTTACAAAGCATTTAAATACATTGCTGTATGTGGACATAGCAACCAGAATCCACCAGAACAGCAAAGCAAAAAGCCAATCTTGTTGAACAGGCAACATATGGTCACATAAATATAATTCCCAGGGTAATTTTGCTGCTGAATTGGTATACCTAAGCAATACCATTGTGGAAGACAGGTGTACTAAAATTCCATCATTGTGTTAAAGGAAGTCCACCCAATATTCCCCAGTATAATTTTGGTTATACCCAATACCCCTTGAGAAGCCTGTATTCGTTTCCTGGGTCTGCACACCTGCAGTGTCCATTATGGGAGTTCCCTTGCTTCCTTCTGGATTTTTTATTTTATAGTATGGAGAATAAAACAGTAGGAGCTGGAACACCCAAACATATGCAAGGATACCCAAATCTCCCAGGTGGAGAAGAACAGAGCTGGGAATTATGACATGGAAGTCTCACTGTTGAGCATCTAAAACCAACAAGAAGCCAGGAATTGTCTCATTTCACCAATCTCCACTTATAACTAAAATATATGATACTTTTTGGGTGGACTGGCTCTTTAACCAGATTTTCTCTTTTTAATTTTTAATACTCCTCTTTTGCTTTTAATACTCCTCTTATAAAAAGTATTGCTTAGATTTAAACTATCATAAAACCTATAAATAAAGAAGTAACAGGATAGACCGGGGTTTCTCAACTAGGGTTCCTAAAGAAGTTGCTAGGAGTTCCTTGAGCAATGAGCAACTTCTGCCTCTCAGATAAGTTCCCACTGATGCCATTGATCTTTTTAGCTATCTGTAAGGGGGTAATTCTTCTCAATGTTCACAAGTGTAAGAAGCATTCTTCCCACTGACCATCACAATCATCATGAGTTACCAATTCAGTAATTTTTAGTAGGGGTTCCCAAGACCAGAACACTATTTCAAGGGTTCCTCTGTGTTGAAAAGGTTGGGAGAGGCTGGAGAAATGATTTTATAATTCACTTTACCTTACTGTGAAATTTTTAAAATATTTTTGTGTATACTGAAATTTGCAGTGGTTAAACCTTTTTTATACAGTTGTGATTCCAATTGGCTGCTCACCTGGGGAATGTCCATGGTCGGGTTAGACTCCCCACCCCAGTGTGTGTTGATCCTGCAAGCTTCACCCATACCTCCATACAATTTTGGAAGCCATTTAATAAAAAAAAAAAAAGATGAAGTTTAGTTTTGCCTTAATTTTTGACAGTACAAAAAAAGACTTTAAAGTCTTTGAAGATCTCTTTGATTGATGTCACAGAAATTTGTCAAGCACTCATTATTGCTTGCCTGTCAATCTCCACCCTGCAGAATTATAACTAGATCACATGGCATAGCTGCTTGGACTAAACCTACAGCTTGAGCTACATCATTGTCTCTTCGGGGGCACGCAGCTCAATAAGCAATAGTTTATCCATCAGTGGTGGTGACAAAATCTGAAAGGCACAGGTAGTCTGGGCAGGTACCAAACACCTATATTGTTGGGGGTGGTAGAAAAGGGTAATGCTGGGGCTACATCCATATTACAATGAAATCATTCAATAATCTTCTAATTGCCCATAAATATCTGAACAAATAGCTTTTAAGTAAGCCCTAATAATGAGATGAGATCTAAAATGCGCCATTTTGTAAAGATAGTCCACACCTTTATGTGAAACAAACTATATTCGTAAAGCAGGGAATTAAATATGCCTATGTGCCCTTAAAGCCCAAGGTTTCATTTTACTTAAAATAGTTCATTTGGACCAAGCTGGCCCAAAAGAACTATTTCTTTGCCTAATGCATGTCTCCACTGTAAGTAAACTATAAACTATATGTAACAGTTTGTATGCAGAAGATCGTGACATCATCCACCCATCTCCCAACTTTGGCCAATCAAAGGAAGCCATGTATTTATTCCTAACAATTCAAGCCTTCCTGTAAATGGCTAAGCATTGCTCAGCCCACTTCTATTTATTTCTGGGAATGGGACAGGAAGTCCTCATACTGCTGCTGGAACACAGTGCTGTATACTATATGTAGCTGATGCTGCATACAGTTTATGCAGTGCTGACAGAAAGGGCAATATTTCGTTTGTGCCAGGTTGGTGTAAATGAACTATTTCAAGTGAAATGAAACCCAGAGTTAGGCATTAGGAAGATTCTCCAGGAAACACTTAAAAGAGAAGTGTGAGATTTCAAAATAATAAACTGCAAAACCTCCTAGGTGGATTCAGTACTGGTCCGCCTCTAAGCCCAAGAACTGATCGCTCAGTTCTCCGTCTTCAGTGAACAGATCAGGCTCTGGCTCACTGCTCTGCCCCTCCAGTGCTCACTGGAGTGCTGGGCTGTGGAAGAGGCAGGAACGCCTGGCCTAGGCTCTCAGTGGCATGCTGAGAGGCTGAGCAGGCTGTCGGTCAGGCATCTGGGTGGATCCAGACATTAAAGTTGGTATCTCTCCAGAGTCTGGACCACTTGAGTGACGTCAGCCAACAACTGACTTTATCTTGTTTGCGGCTGAATACAGGTCACAGGAGTGCAGAACTAAGTGCACTCCCGTGACCCACAGGAGAATTAGAGCCAAAAGAGTTTCGACCCTACTTCTCCTTTAAAGGAAACACATACTAAGATAAATATTATGGCCCACATTGATTACCTCCTTCTGAAAATGCTTGTTTCATGGCTGTCTCTTAAGCTGGCCTTACACTGTAAGATTCAAGCCGCACAGGGCTGAACGAGCGGCACCTATCAGTTCCACCATCTATCCTAAACAACGTAGTTGAACAAATCTCTACTGCTGGATAGTGTATTCTGACAGCCAGAACCTGCAGCTGTCAGAATACCCTAACAGTAGTTGCATCTCATTGGATGCAGCCAATGTTTGGCTGGCCATTTTCCACCCTGTTCCTTCAATTTGTAGATTGAACAAAGTCAAGTTAGCAGGTGGCCACCCATGGTATGAAATTCACCCCTTGTATATCCAGCTGTACTTCTATGGGTTGGACTACTGACTTGGAACACGCTTGCCATTCTGGAGGGTAAGAACCTCAAATATACATATTCATTCCAAGTCAATAATTCTGAAACTCCTGGAGCCATTGGATCACCATGACTGGATCACCAATTGCCATTGGATCACCATGACTATTTTTTTCTTAACTGGTCACCAGTTCTTTACTACAAATCTCTATGAAATTCTTTTGCACTTCCACTTTCTCATTAGAAGGAGTACTTGGGTCATTATTTATGCAGGGGACTGATTTGCTGCCCACAGCTTGTTAACTACTATAAAAGAGCTAAGACACTTTAAAGACTGAACTGCTAAGACTGGTTGTGAGAAGCAGCTAGATACTAAATAGATATCTTTAGCAATTTCTCCTTTCTCAATTCATCTTTATTCACGTTAAGAGTTTTGAAGCCCTCTCCAGCAGAAGTAAATAAGTTGTAGCCTGAAAATCACTGCATAGGCCCCAGGGCAAATAATCACCCAATTACACGAGTTGTTAATGGTTTGCAAGCATGGGATTTACCCCCTAATGCCAGTTGCCTCAACTGATTGACATATTAGGGGCACTTGCCAGTAAGAGGTGAAATCTCTACCAAGCCATTGGAATCTCATGTGTAGCTGAGCCCTAAACTCTGCACAATCCTTGTCTTTTTACCATAAGTTAATGAGCTGCAGAATGTAAGTCAATAAACTTGTAAATTGAAAACATATAATTCTTTCTTGGAAACCATTTAAATAATTATCTTAAAAAAAGGCAAACTGTTAACAATATCATTTTAAATCAATTCATGTGTGTTCCTAATATGTTCTGTTCACTAATTTGATGAAACTCAAATGTGTCACATGTTCCTGGAAAACCATTTAAAATTGCTAACTT
The DNA here is from genome assembly GCF_062004578.1 of Staurois parvus. Classification (NCBI taxonomy): domain Eukaryota; kingdom Metazoa; phylum Chordata; class Amphibia; order Anura; family Ranidae; genus Staurois; species Staurois parvus. The sequence goes on from NW_028318051.1 coordinate 475,615, forward strand.
GAAAAAAAAAAGGCAAATTGTCAACAATCGAATTTTATCAGTTAGTGTGTGATCTTCATAAGTTCGGGGCACTAATCTGATAAAACTCAGATCTGTCCCATACACCGGTGTAATGATGAGCTGCTGTTTGTAAATACAGGGGATGTAATTACAAAAATAAAATGTTTTTCTACCTTTTTTTAAATACCTTATTTCAATAAAGATCAATGTACTGTTATTATATGGGTCTTAACTCTGGTGTGGGGTGTGAGTCTACGGTCATAAGCCAATGGTGGTCATCACTCTATGGCGAAAAAAAAAAGACATGATCACACAGATCTGCAATATATATACGTGTGTGTAAAAATTATATTGTGTCTCCCTTTGGAAAGCGTGTAAAATCTGTGCTAATTGATTCTGTAAATAAACAATCCTGTAAAATAAAAAAGCTGGAAGTATTTTTTTTTTTTGTCAAGGGCCATGCAAAAAATACTCCATTTACCTGTTGAATTAACTAGCTGGATCTTTTTTCAGGAATCATGCACCTGTATGTACTATGTTATTAGTAGAGGATTTTATATTAACCACTTTCAGGCCAACCCAGATCTGACATTCCTCTCCTACATGTAAAAAAAATATATTATTTTTTTGCTAGAAAACTACTTAGAACCCCCAAACATTTTACAATTTTTAGGCAGAGGCCATAGAGAATAAAATGATGGATGTTGCATATTTTTAGGTCACACAATATTTGCTCAGCGGTTTTTCAAACACAATTTTCTTTGAAAAAAAATAAACTTGAATGAATTTCAATGCACAAAAACAAAATATAATACCCACTTTTTGGTAAAATATAAAAGGTGATGTTACACCGAGTAGATACCAAGCATGTTACATTTTAAAATTGCGTATGCCTGTGAAATGGGCTAAACTACAGTGGCTAAAAATCTCTGTAGGTGAGGCTTTAAAAGCCTTTACAGGTTACCAGATTAGAGTTACACAAGTTCGCATTTGTGCATGAGCACGTGGGAGCAGGGTACTTTGGATTTTTTTCTTTTACACTATAACTTTAGTTTTTTTTTTTTATCACTTTTATTGCTATCACAAGGAATGAACAACATCCCCTGTAATAGCATGGGCCGAGACAAGTCCTCTTTATGGAGAGATCTGGGGTCTACTGGACTCCAGACCTCTCCTTTGGACTCCAAAACATCAGATTAAACTGAGACTGGTTTTACCCAATGCTTTTACAACCTGGTAATGGCTTGTTTACATATAACCAAAACTGGAAGTGACTAAATCCTCTTTACTTCCAGTTTCTGACATCACACAGTGGGAGGAACAACATCTATTCCTCTCACTGTGTCACAGGAACCAGATGCCGCTAGTTGCATCCTTACCTACATCGCACAGGAGAGTCTTGTAAAGGCGATGGCAGGAGAGGGTGGAACCCCCTTCCGCTGCCTGTAACAGTAATCCAGCAGCTCTATAGCTGCTCGGATTACTTTTAAACTGTGCAGAATTGCTGGTTGTAAAAAATAATGCTGCAGCGATGACCAAGATATCACTCTTTGCATTCAAGGGTATATGGGTATGTCCTATGGACGGGAAGCAGTTAAAGCAGAGCTTAACTCCTGGAAGGAAGATAGTTCCATTTAAACATCCCCCCTCCCCAAGCAGAATTGTGTTTTTGTTTTTTTTTTTTTTAATTATGTATTTTTAAAATGTGATACCATTTGCTTGCCCCTGCCGCCATTCTGACCTAAGCCAGAATGACGTGCCACTGGTCCTGCAGCAGCATCTTAGGATAGTTAAATTACATCTCCAATGATTCTGCAGGATCAACCACACAGAGCGGACAGGGGGTCAGGCTGGAGGGCGGGCCTGGCACATCATGGGTGCCTGGCACATCATGGGTAGCTGGCTATCCAAGATGGCAGTGCAGGACCAGGTGTATGTCACCCAAACAGCGGATTGCAGAGGGACAACAGATTTTCTTTGTAGGTGAGTATATGTTTTGAAGAGAATGCAGTACTACAGGTAAAAGGGAGAAAAAAAAACATGGGTGCAGTTTAGTACCGCTTTAATAACCAGTATATCAGTTTATTACATAGTCACATAGTTGGTAAGGTTGAATAAAAGCACCAGTCTATCCAGTTCAACCTGAGTGTGCATGTATTTATTTATGTCACTAACACAAGAAATACATCTAAGAATTTTAATGTATCTACACTCCCTGCTGCCACCACCAATTGTGGAAGGGAATTCCACATCCTTACTACATACTGTACTGTACATACTGTAACTCTAAAAGAACCCTTTACACAGTGTAAGGTAAATGGCTTCTTAACCAACTTCATTGAGTGGCCACGTGTCTATTTAAGAGACCTACGACTTAAAAGTTTTCTCCCTATGCTGGGATCACCATCTATTGTAGATATTTGTATATCGTTATCATATCTCCTCTCAAGTTTCTCTTCTTCAGGGAAAATAAGTTTAATGTTTGTAGTCAGTCTTCATAGCTCCAGTTCCAGCTCATCCTCCTGAGGACTGGAGACCAGAACTGGACAGTATACTCAAGATGATGCTGAACCAGACTTCTGTTAGGTAGAATTATAGTTTTATCTTGTGGTTATTCACTTGTAAACATAAAATAACCTGTCCAAAAACACTTGTTTCCCAATCTGGACAATAAGTAAAACTATGGTCACCTGGACAATAAATGATGGCAAATCCAAACTATTATAGCTGTCACCAAAACAAGAGGTGAGCAAAAATATTCCAAGGAGGCACCTGTTCCAAAGACAACTATCTAGAATGGGATTTCACATGTTTGACTTCCTGTTGCATCTCCGAGACATGAAGTGAAGGAAAATCTCAGCAATTGAAGAAATGGTAAGAGATTTAACTCTTCCTTATACTGTCAGAAACAAAAAAAAATCTAAGATATGGTTTTAGATATGTACTATATTGCCAAAAGTATGTGGACACCTGCCTTTACATGCACAGGAACTTTAATGGCATCCCAGTCTTAGTCCATGGTGTTCAATATTGAGTTGGCCCCGCCCTTTGCAGCTATAACAGCTTCAACTCTTCTGGGAAGGCTGTCCACATGGTGTAGGAGGGTGTCTATGGGAATGTTTGATTATTCTTCCAAAAGCGCATTTGTGAGGTCAAGCACTCATGTCAGATGAGAAGGCCTGGCTCGCTGTCTCCACTCTAATTCATCCCAAAGGTGTTCTATCGGGTTGAGGTCAGGACTCTGTGCAGGCCATGCAAGTTCCTCCATCCCAAACTTGCCCATCCATGTCTTTATGGACCTTGTTTTGTGCACTGGTGCTCAGTCATGTTGGAACAGGAAGGGGCCATTCCCAAACTGTTCCCACAAAGTTGGGAGCATGAAATTGTCCAAAATGTCTTGGTATGCTGGCGCCTTAAGAGTTCCCAGCACTGCAACTAAGGGGCAAAGCTAACCTCTGAAAAAAAAACCCACATCATAATCCCCCTTCCACCAAACTTTACACTTTGCACAATGCAGTCAGGCAAGTATCGTTCTCCTGGAAATCACCAAACCCAGACACGTCCATTGGATTGCCAGAGAAGCGTGATTGGTCACTGCAGAGAACACGTCTACACTGCTGTAGAGTCCAGTGGCGCTGTGCTTTACACCACTGCATCCATCGCTTTGCATTGCACTTGGAGATGTAATGCTTGGATGCAGCTACTTGGGCATAGAAACCCATTCCATGAAGCTCTCTATGCAATCTGAAGGCCACACCAAGTTTGAAGGTCTTTAGCTATTGACTCTGCAGAGAGTTGGAGACTTCTGAGCACTTTGTGCTTCAGCATGCGCTGACCCCGCGCTGTCATTTTACGTGGTCTACCACTTGGTGGCTGAGTTGCTGTTCTTCCCAGTTGCTTCCACTTTGTTATAATCCCACTAACAGTTGACCGTGGAATATTTAGTAGCAAGAACATTTCACAGATTAACTTTTTGCACAGGTGGCAACCTATCACTGTAGCATGCTTGAATTCACTGAGCTCCTCAGAGTGATCCATTATTTTACAAATGTCTGTAGAAGCAGTCTGCATGCCTAGGTGCTTGATTTTATACATCAGTGGCCATGGAGGGGATTGTAACACCTGAATCCAATTATTTGGAAGGGTGTCCCAATACTTTTGGCAATATAGTGTATTTTAGGTTTTGAATTCATACATACCTTTATTTTGTTTGCCTGTGGCTTATTTTATCTTGCATTTACCTAAGAGAGAAAATGAAACAAACAATCTGGATAGAAAAACACATTTCTCCACTTTATAAGTCTGATTCTAAATTGGCTAATTTGTGGCCATTTTCATGTCAAACATAATAGCAGGCACCCTGGTTGAATGTTAGTGATTATCATGCTATATTCAGCAGTCCACCTTTGAAGCTCCAGCTGGGGAAACATTTTTATTTCAAAGGAACTCCATAATTCCATGCTTGGCATTAACAATAAACCCCACTGGTGTTGAAGTTATTTATATCAGCGGTCTATAATTGTTACACCCCTGCAGCTCTTCCATGTTTTTCCAGCAACCTTTTCCTTTTGGAAGAGAAATAAAGCACTGCAATAAGGCTACCGCAGGGTGGACTGATAACACAATTTAGGTGAATGTCAGAAACCAAATGTTACCTTTATCAGAACAGACTGCATGGGGCACTCATAGGCTAATTCCACCTTTTGCTTCATGTGACACTAGTATTTAGGATGTAACGTGTACCACGGTGCAAATGGGACCCCCCCAATCCCCAAACCACTTTCCCCCATGATAGAGTACAGTCACTGTCACTTTTAAAATTCAAAGATTTGTGAATGAATGAATAACAAGTCCCATCTGCCACCGTGGCAGATGAGCTTATAATTCCCAATAGAACACAAGGGCGGTGATCACTACCAGGGTTGCTGTTAGAAACCACAGCCCCTCCCCCCCCCCAAAAAAAATAACAGTTTACTATGCTTTAGTTAGGAATGAACACAATGAGTGATGGGTACCAATCACTCATTGTGCTCATTCAAGAAAGGAAGGGGCTGGTACATGTGACTTATTTACCAGACCCTTTCTCAAATCTGTCGGGGCTATTGATGAAAATGCATGACTGTTGACAACACATGGAAAGGTGTGAATCTTGCATGTAAGTTTTTGTTGTATACATTTGTAAATGCATCACAGTGCCTGTCAAGGCAACTCTGCAAAGTGTGGTCTCAAACTATCCACCAAACATCGCAGGGTGCTAATTCAGGGGAATAATGTGTTTGGTCAAGTTTCTAAATGGATTTTTGGGCCAGGAACTCATGAACATTTAATGCAACATATGCAGGAGCATTGTAGTGGTGAAGAATCCACTTGTCAGGTCGGAGATCTGTTCTTTTCCTAAAGATTCCCGCAATCTTTTCATTTTGCATCTGTCCTTTGTGGGGGGTTTTTTTTTATTGTTTTTCTTTTTTTTGGAATTCTTTATTTAAAGCAACAAGTCAAAAAATTTCAGACATTCTTGATCCTTAATGAACAATAAATCAGAAATCTAAAAGCACAATTATATTGCAGAATTCAAAAACATACTGTATACTCTAATTAGCAAATAGTACATATACATTAGGAAAAGAAAACAAAAATTCCTACATATAGCTAGTAGGTCTGCTTGACTCAAAGCCTTTGAATCAGAAAATAACAGGTATAGGATTAAAAAATATCCTATATAATAATGATAAATACACTATATTGCCAAAAGTATTGGGACGCCTGCCTTTACATACACACTAACGTTAATGGCATCCCAGTCTTAGTCCGTAGGGTTCAATATTGAGTTGGCCCCGCCCTTTGCAGCTATAACAGCTTCAACTCTTCTGGGAAGGCCATCCACAAGGTTTAGGAGGGTGTCTATGGGAAGGTTTGACCATTCTTCCAGAAGCGCATTTGTGAGGTCAGGCACTGATATCAGACGAGAAGGCCTGGCTAGCAGTCTCCGCTCTAATTCATCCCAAAGATGTTCTGTCAGGTTGAGGTCAGAACTCTGTGCAGGCCAGTCAATTCCTCCACCCCAAACTCGCCCATCCATGTCTTTATGGATCTTGCTTTGTGCACTGGTGCGCAGTCATGTTGGAACAGGAAGGGGTCATCCCCAAATTGTTCCCACAAACTTGAGAGCATGAAATTGTCCAAAATGTCTTGGTATGCTGATGCCTTAAGAGTTCCCTTCAATGGTACTAGGGGGCCAAGCCAAACCCCTGAAAAACAACCCCACACCATAATCCCCCCTCCACCAAACTCTACACTTAGCACAATGCAGTCAGGCAAGTACCATTCTCCTGACAACCGCCAAACCTAGAAACGTCCTTTGGATTGCTGGACAAAGAAGCGTAATTGGTCACTGCAGAGAACATGTCTCCACTGCTCTAGAGTCCAGTGGTGGCATGCTTTACACCACTGCATCCGACGCTTTACATTGCACTTGGTGATGTAAGGCTTGGATGCAGCTGCTCGGCCATGGAAACCCATTCCATGAAGCTCTCTATGCACTGTTGTTGTACTAATCTGAAGGCCACATGAAGTTTAGAGGTCTTTAGCTATTGACTCTGCAGTTGGCAACTTATGCGCACTTCAACATGTGCTGACCCCGCTCTGTCATTTTACGTGGTCTACCACTTCATGGCTGAGTTGTTGTTGTTCCCAGTTGCTTCCACTTTGTTATAATACCACTAACAGTTGACTGTAGAATATTTAGTAGCAAGAAAATTTCATGGATGGACTTTTTGCACAGGTGGCAACCTATCACGGTAACGGTTGTAGAAGCAGTCTGCATGCCTAGGTGCTTGTTTTTTTACACCTGTGGCCATGAAGGTGATTAGAACATCTGAATCCAATGATTTGGAGGGGTGGCCCAATAATTCTGGCAATATAGTGTTTGTGTATGTATATATATATATGGAGGGAAAGAGAAGAAGAAAAGGAAAGAAAAAAAGAAAAGAGCGAGAGAGAGAAAAAAGAACCCTAAAAGTGCCGCATGCCATCATATCAAAGAAAGAATATCTGATATCCAAATCTAATATCTAAAATGAATCCATTTGTTCCACGTTTTACAAAATCGGGCTTCCTGAGTATTCATTGATGCAGTAAGTTTCTCTATATGCATTATATCATTTGCTGCTCTAATCCAATGACCTATAGTAGGGAAGAAGAAGACATTCAATATTCTGGTATATACGCCCTAGCTGCATTGAGAAGGCATTTCACCACAGACTTGCTAGCTGCTGGATTCTGACCTAAAGAGAGACCAGTGAGATCCTTGCTCAAAGCGCAGACATTTTGCCAATAAGGGCAGAAATCCAAAAAGATATTAAAAAGGGTTCCCCTGCCTTCTCCTCATTAGCCAGCAGGTAGAGTTAGCATTCAGGAACATACGATGCAATTTCTCCAGGGATCTATACCATCTGGTCAAGAGCTTATAATTGGATTCCTGCAATCTCAAGGATATTGATGATTTGTGTATGAAATGAAAAATAAAGTCTCTTTAAACAGCAGTGTTTTATTCAAGTTGTTTCCCCATGCAACAATGAAGGAAGGGGCATAAGAATCTGAGGGTGCAATTAATGCAGACCCCGTCGTATTCTTTGGCTGACTACACAAGATTGCTTGAAGACACTGGGAGTTACTTACTTAAACCGGAGAGTGCAAAATCTGGTGCAGCTTTGCATAGAAACCAATCAGCTTCCAATTTTATTGTCAAAGCCTAATTGAGCAAGCTGAAGTTAGAAGCTGATTGGCTACCATGCACAGCTGCACCAGATTCTGAGTGCTCCAGTTTTAGTAAATCTTCATCAGTGTGCATATCACAAAACTCCAAGTTAGAAGGTAGCAAAAAAAATAGTGCCTTAAATAAATCACCTGTTGTACCAAGAGAGGTGGTGAAAGTATAGGCTCAATATTGGCTATGGATTTCCAGCCTGAAATCTTTTAACTGGATCAATCCCAAATTGATGGAATTTGGGACCAGACAATCCTGGCAGAAAGTCCGCATTTCCTATCACTGGCATCATAAGTGATGTCGATAAGAATTTTACTCTAACCCTCAGTTTAGTCATAAGAGTGATTTTGTAAGCCGTGCTCAGGACAGGGTGGTCCTTCACTTGAGTAGGACACAAATTACCAAGTCACGGAAGGGCCTTAAGCGGAATGGGTAAGATAAAATGTCCAAGGGGTATCCAGGTCTTCACCAGTGTGATTGCACCAATCCAGAGACTGAGATAAATGTGCAGCTTAGTAACACCAAACTGGGTCTTGGAATCCCATGCCCCCAAAGCATTTGGGCATGATGAGTTTATCTGCCTTAATCCTGGGCGTAGTCTACCCAGAGAATATGTGTAAACTCACGTTTCATTTGTCGTAGAACATTAATTGGGACTGTCACCGGAAGAGTTTGAAAGAGGTACAGCAATCTAGGAAGTACATTCATTTTTTTAAATATAATTTTTACCAACTAAGTATGTTTAAGATGACGCCCACGTCGCAGATCACTTCTAAAACTACAAAGCAGTTGTGGGAAATTGTACTGAAACTATAATGTATTATGGGAGAATTTGTAAGATAGATCCAAAAGTACGTTTAAGTTTCTCAGACACCCATGTAAACGGAAAGCTCGATTTCAAGGTAGGTAATCTAACTTACTTCAGAGATTGTAAGGTTCATTACTTCAGACTTTGCAAGATTCATTTTATAATATGACAGTCATGAGTAGGAATCCAGTTCTTTGATTCAATTGGGTAATGATATTTCTGGGCTGGTGATAAAGAAGAGTAGGTCATCTGCAAACGCAGCTACTTTGTAAGACGTCTTCCCTACCTGTATACCTGTTATATTACCTGGTATATCTGGATTAGATCTAATACATCGTAGCAATGGCTCCAAGGTAAGTATAAAAATAAGGGAGGAGAGGGGACAACCCTGACAAGTACCATTTGCTAAGATGAAATTGATGGATAAAATGCCATTGGCTTTGACCCCATCCATTTGGTGTTCGTACAGAGCATCCATCCATCTTATTGCATTTGTCCCAGTATCAATGTACTGCAAAATACACCTCATGAATCTCCAACTTACCCTGTCAAATGCCTTCTCGATGTCTGTAAACAGAAGCAGTGCAAGGAATGAAGTGGAGTTGCAAATATGAAAAAGGTTGAGTGCTCTGGTGGTGTTGTCCCTTGCTTCTCTGCCAGGTACAGAACCCAACTGATCTAGATGGATGACTCGCTCCAAATACGGAAGAGCTAACATTTTTGGAAACAAACTTCAAATCCACATTGAGAAGAGAAAGTGGTCTGTAGCTGGCACAGAGTGAGGGGTCTTTTTCAGATTTCAACAGTACAGTAATTTCCAGTGTAGTTATTCACCTTAAGGTCATCACAGAGGACAAGGGGGCATTCTTTATGTCGGGAGAAAAAGTTTCTTCACAGTAGCTGCTTACAGGCTGCTAGAGACAGGAGTGTTTAGAGGCAGAAAGAACCCCCCACTAATGTCACATTCAAGAGAGGAGCATTTGGCACAAAATGCATACAAATTAGAGCGTTTTTGCATGTTCACGCATTATTGCATTCTAATTGCCAGAATAAATTAATATTCTGGCCAGCAGAATGCATTAATGCCAAACACCAATCCCCATTCAAATTGAATATAGAAAGGAATGTAAATTCCTCTATAAATAAAAATTAAGGATTTATTTACTTTCTTGCATTTTAAATTTAGATGTAACTTTAGGATTATTATGTCTTTATTTGAATTTTGGTTATGTTGTTTTTATATTTTTTCTTTTATTTTTATATTATTTTGTACTTTTTTTTATTTCTCTACAAGATGGTGGTGTTGGAAATATTAGATTATGATGTTTTTGGGTTTTATTGTTGGGTGGCGCTAGACATTTGCTTTTGTGTCAGCTGCCCTTTAATCTCCAATTCTCAACAGTGAGGGCGCCTGTTCTTTGGATGTTTCCTGCTGTCCAAACTTGGAAAACATGGTGCTCCTCTTCAGCATTTAGGATTCTTGTCCTTGGCTCCTGGTTGTTGGTGGCGCATCTATGTTTACTAATTGGATGTCCTGTTTTCTGACTATAAATAGCGTAATGGTTGTCAATAGTCACACCCCTGATCACAAAACATGTAGGGAGGGGCCTGTGACATCATGTCATATGCCACAGGCATTTTTTGAGTTATCCAATGCGCATTTCCATGTACTTATGTACAGTGGGCATAAAAAAGAATCACTCCCTTTTCAAAATGCTTTGCAGCCTGAAATGGAGACAGACACAGTTTTTGTTTTATCCAGCTGTATTTACTCAGTGCAGCTTATAACATCCAAGTGAAAGATATAATACCAAGTCAGAATTTTTTTTTTTTTTAAATGTAAAAAAACAGAATCACAGAGTTGAAAAAAAGGATCACCCCTTGTGTTAGTATTTTGTTGACGCACTTTTTGCTTTAATTCCAGCCTTTAGTCTGTTAGGATATGTTTCTATTAACTTTGAACATTTAGACTTTGCTATATTTTCCCACACTTCTTTGCAGAACCACGAACTTCAGTTACATTTGATGGTGACCGTTTGTGGACTGCAGTCTTCAAGTCATCCACAGATTTTCAATGGAGTTTACGTCTGGGCTCTGACTAGGCCATGCAAGGACATTTGCCTTTTTCTCCTTCATCCACTGTGTGGCCATTTTTGCTGAGTGCTTTGGGTCATTCTCATGATAAACCTTCTTTCCATTGACAACTTTCTGACAGAGGGCAGCAGATTTTCCTCAAGACTTTGACAGTATTTTCCCCATCTATTTTTCCTTCTACCCCGAAAAGAGCTCCAGTCCCTGCTGCAGAGAAACACCCCCATAACAAGATATTACCACCTCCATGCTTTACTGTAGGAATTGTGATATTTGGATGGTGAGCTGTATTGGATTTCCGCCAGATATCATTTAGTGTTGAGGCCAAATAATTAAATTTTAGTCTCATCTGACCAGAACACCTTTTTCTATGTGACCTCAGAATCTTCAAAGTGCTTTTTGACGAAGATCAGTCATTACTGCATGTGGCCTTTCTTGAGAAGTGGCTTTTTTATTGCAACCCTCCCATACAAACCACATTGGTGAAAAATGTTTGATATTGTTGTCACATGCACACAACGACTACTCTTTGTCAGATTCCTGCAACTGCTTGGAATCTTGGTAGCCTCTCTGATCATTTTCCTCCTGGCTCTTTCATTCAGTTTGGAGCAACATCCTGATCCAGGGAGGGTCTGTTTTGTACCAAATACCTTTGACGTTTTAATAGTAGACTTCACTGTGCTTCTTGGCATATATAAAGCCTTTGAATTTTTTTTTGTATCCATCTTCTGACTTGTGCCTGTATACAACTTTATCCCAGAGATCTTTTGACAGTGTCTTCCCACCCATAGTTAGTTGATTGCTTCAGTTGCACTATCAGGGACTGAAATGTTCCAGGAAAGCTCATTTCATGCTGAGCTAATCAAAATGACCACAGCTGATCACAAGTGAAATTCAAATGTCTGTGTGTGCCACTGAGAAGGTGATTATCTACACCTGGTTGAGTTTACAAGTCATTTTTAGGAGGCGGTGATCCCTTTTCCAACACAGTGATTCTGCTTTTGATTTTTTTTTTCGGACATGTTGGTGTTATGTCTTTCACTTGGATGTTATAAGTTGACTGGATGCTGGAGATACCTTGGAATAAGACCTGGCTGGTTAAACTCAGATCCTGGTGTCTCCACTGAGGGAAGCATCGTGCATGGAAGTGGTATAACGGTTGAGCAAGAATGACCACTCTATAATCTGAGGGTCATTGCTGTTTTGTAAGCAGTTTGGCTGCATCACTGTGGTGCTGTGTGGATCCTTTTCGGACACTGGAGACAGTGCAGGGATTTCCTCTATGGAGATCCTTATATACAGTATGAACTCTATGGTGTTTATATGGACAGCATAGTTCAATGTTTTTAGCACTGCAAATTGATCAAATTTATTGCTTATTTTGTGGTCAACAAATTTTTGTTAGCTGCGTTTTTTTTTAAATAGATATGGTCTAAAACACAGATGTTAAATTTGTATTTAAATTAATACCAAACATGCATAAACGTTTGCCAAAAACATGGCTTTTATCACATTTTTGTTTCCCAGAGCAGATACTGATCCTTCTCTTCTGCAGTTGTGCAATTCCATCTTTCAACTTCCTTTTCTCTCTTGGTTAGATCTAGATTGGCCCCCTTCTTTCAAGACAGTAGTTGTGCTACCATAATTACAAAGGAATAATTATACATGGGCTAAGAGAGTTTTGAATACTGGAAAATGGCTGCTGATAAAATGTTTTGCAGAAAAAAAAATTGTAGGTTAGTCCATGATAGCCCTTTCTATTCAATTTTGTAGAAAAGCAGTACCAAGAGCATGATCATAAACACCAAGGTTGGGAGCTACAGTACTCTGCAAAAGTTGTGTAAAAAAAAATGCTGTAAATTAGTAATGTGTTCAGAAATAGAAGTATTGTCTTGGAAATTCGCTTTAACGAATTTCTCCTTACCGTGAGTACTCGCAGTTGGATGCGCAGAAATCCCCCATAAAGCTGTGCGAATCTCGCTTACCACGACTGCAGCTAAACTACACGATTCCTGCCTCTTGCACCGAGTGTGGAGTGTAGAGTGTGAGGGGTGAATCCAAAACGATGTCACCCACTTTTTGGACAAGGACAGCACAAGCAGCCACTGCCCTCACACAACCCGGGGACCCTTTGATGACTGGGTCCAGAGCGGTCGATAGGTACATGATGGGGCGGTACTTGGTTCCGTGAAGTTGGGTTAGTACTCCGGTTGCATGGCCCTGACTTTCGTGGCAGAAAAGGTAAAAAGGTAGGTCATAGTTGGGTAGACCTAGGGCTGGTGCTATTGAGAGTTCCTGAGTCAAATCTTGAAGAGTTGACCAGTCGTCATCTGACATTTGAAAAGGTGTTTTGGATGTCAGCTCATACAGGGGACCAAGTTTGCCCGAGATATTGGGGACCCAATCTCTGCAGTAGTTGATAAGATCGAGGACGGCTCTCAGCTGACGGTGGTTTTTGGGGGGGAAGTCTACAGAACCCCTCAAAAGGTGGAATAAATGGTCGAAGGGTACCAGATGGGAAATTCCCCGGGAAGGTACATTTGACGCATGGAGGTGGGAAAAATTCATCTCTGAATTTGGACCACGGATGCAGGCGTCAGAACTAGAGATCGCACAGCTATGGCTTCACAGGTCAATCCGATTAGGGAAGCAGGGCATACATAAACTGGTGTCTGTCCGGAAGAACCAGGTGATGTATACCTGGCCTCCAGAGGGAATAAAACAGGAGGATCCGGTGTCAGAGGTGGAGGAAGCTCTTTCAGGGCTGACTCTACTAAGGCAGGCAGGATCAGGGTCTGCTGGGGTTCCCGAACAACCAACGGTGGCTGAGAGAAGTATAACTGCACCTGTCTCTTCTGTTAGTGACGTCACTCTTGATGTACCTTCCGTGTCTTCTGTATCTATGCCTCAGCCTCTACCTCTCCCTTCTCCCTGCTTCACCCCAGCTCCTGTTTCCAACTAGGAAGCCTACTCAACAACCGATTTGCAGACTATCTGTGAATCAAGGGGAATAGACACCCGGTTAAGAAACAGGGCGGATTGCATCAAAGCGCTACGAACCACTGATCAGACCCCTGCCCCCCAGCTATACCCTGATCTGAGGGACCTCAAACCTGAAGGTGCAGTAAGCGAGGTGGTTAATCTAAGCCCACCGATGAAGCTGGGCCAGCCCTTGCACTCTTCCCGGACCGAGGCCTATCCAGTCAGGGTGCAGCAATTTGAAGGTCCTCCCAATGCACAGGGGGAACGGACTTTAGGGGAACGGGTAGTTTGGCATGTCCCCTTCACCCCGGCAGAGATCCGCACTATTCTGGCTGAGCTCCCGGACTATCGAGTCAATCCGAGAGGATTTGCTCGAATGTTTGGACAAAACCAGTTCAGCTATGGTATGAGCGGGTCAGATTGTGCGCAGATCCTGCGGGCTAAGGTGGGCATGGAAGTGGCCAGTACAGTGATTGCAGGGTGCTCTATAACCACTCATGAGGAGATGACTTCAGGGGGCAAAGAGTTCTGTACACAGCTAAAGGCAAAGCTTCCAGAAATGTATGGTGCTACCTCTACTACGGACATGATGAAGCTCACCCAGGGTCCTAATGAGGAAAGCGCCTGCTTCTGGCGCCATCTCAAGCAGACGGCACTGGATGCGGATCTGGAAGTTGGACCTGATGCTCCAACTGAAGGGGTAAAGGTGACCGCGACGCACATTCTGTTACGGGCCAAATTTTTGGAAGGCATCAATATTAAAATTCGGGAAAGGCTGGTTCTGGCCCGACCCGAATATAATGAGATGTCTATCCCTGCTATCCTTTCCACTCTTGCGGCAATAGAGAGGGAAATGGATAGAAGAAAACAGGACAAGGTCAAAGTTCTTATGTCCCAGACCCCACACGAAAAACCAAGGGATCTGGGTAACAGGAAGGATAGGCCCCCACCCAGGTGCTTCCAGTGCCACCAAACGGGGCACATGAGGAGGAGCTGTCCCCAATTACCTAAAGGTCGGTGGCAGTTCATTCCTGATGAGTTCTCCGCCCCTGTGACCACCATGGTAAGTAACTCCTATGAATCCTCATAGGAAGTTGGCAAATCGGTGTCGGCCCAGATCCATCTTTTTCTCGAGGAATTAAAATATCCCCTCCATTGCCTCACCGACACCAGTGCAGCAAGAACGGTCTTGCGAAAACAGGACATCCAAGGCAAGGTACCCCTCTCAGGGGAAAGCCCTCCTAACCCCCACTAACCTCACTGTGAGGGACCGCCGAGCGGCACCACTAGCACTCCACCGGTCAGGCGTGCCCAGAGCGCGGAATCTAAGCCCCAGGGTACTTGTTCACCAGGGCCCCTGATGGTGGGGATGGACTTGTAGTACCCTGAGACCAGGTCGCCTCTACTGAGCACACCTGTCAGTGGTAGGGGTGTCCGCCAGGGGTTCCAACCAGGGAGAGCCAAATGTGAGGAGGTCGGGTGACCCTGATGGGATGGATGGATGGATGGCTGAGCAAGTGCGTAGTCAGACAGGCCGAGTCGGTAATGTAGAGGACGGTAAGGTACAAGGGAGCAGGCAGAGAATCGTCGGGTCACACGCCAGGTCAGCAACAGGAGGTCAGATCTACAGAGGGGCATCCAGGGAGAGAGGTCAGGCAAGCAAGGGTCTGGGCAGGAGAAATCAGCAAGGTCAAGAGCAATCCGGGTCAATAACTTACAGGATACAGGTTCACAGGATCAGGAATGCAGGTAAGACCAGAAGGCAACGAAATGACAGCTCAGGGACCTTTAAATATCCCGCCCTGCGCTGCCATTGGTGCCCAGCGGGCGGCCGCGGCTTCTACTGCGCATGCGCGAACTCGAACGCCGCGGCCGGCCCGGACCTAGTGCCCGTGTACTGGGAGGAGCAGTGCGCCTGCGCCAGGACCATCGAGGGACGGATCGCGGGGATCCCTGACATTCACTATCAAACGATGCACTATTCTTAACCCAGCTTCTCTTCTTCCTGTGTCGGAAGATGAGAAGGGGGGGGAGGACAGCAACGACAGTGCTGAATTTTGCAACATGACTAACAATATTAACACCTCTTCTGCTAACATGTCTTCTTTGTCCACTACTAACCTCTCTTCCAAAGGACACGACTGCATTTCTTTGGTGGAACTGGAGTCAGCGACGACACACCCCGTATCACCCCGAGAGTAGCGGTAAGGTTGAACGTCTTAACAGAATCCTTAAAAACAGGATCTCCAACATCATGGCCGATATCCAAAAACCTTGGCCTGAGTGTCCCCCCATTGCCCCCTATTCCATCCGGAATGCCCCTCGGCAACCACATGGGCTGTCACCCTACGAGGTGTTGTTTGGGGGACCTCCCAAAACAGGGTTGTACTTTCCTCAACAGTTGTCGTCTTTGCATTCACAGCTTACAGGTTACGTGCAATCTCTGCAACGGGAGCCGCAGAAGATACACCATCGGGTTCGCAAATCGCTCCCCGATCCAAATGCAATAACAGGTGTTCTTTCTATTGAGCCAGGTGATTGGGTCGTCCTAAAGAAACATCAAAGAACCGGACTCGAGCCACGGTTCACTGGACCATACCAAGTCCAGCTGACGACACCTACCTCACTCAAGCTCGAGGGACGAGACAACTGGGTGCACGCAAGCCACTGCAAGAAGCTTTTCAGCTACACCAGAGAATGAGGGGTGTCATTTTCCTTTTTCTTTTTGTTTGTATGTCTTACATGTGTGTGAACGGAGGAAAAGACGGCAGATACCCCAACCTTTTATTTAAAATGCATCTGCGTTTAGCCAGAACCGCCAACAAAACCAACTGTTGGGTATGCTCTAAGCCCCCACCCAGTCATCACGTCTGCAATGGCCGCTGTTCATGCCCTATATGACATCCGCGTCGGCATGAAAAAGCAAGGGACCCCTGGTCAGCCCCCACGTAGACATTTGTCGGTAGAACTTAATGACACATTTTTAGCAGGTAACATCAGTTTTAGCACCAATATTAGCTCTAGCTCCTGTAGGACCCTCGTCAGTCCATTATGGGTAACTGGGCAGCTAGGCAGCCCTCAGGTGTGCTTTAACATCAGCTTTGGCACAGGTAACAAGTTTGTTGGGACTACCACCTGCGAGGGAGGTATAACTGTCAATCTGACTAACCAGACTTCCCTTCTGAGTAACCACACTGACCGACCAGACCACGTGTGTTGGAAGGACGGATGTGATGTACAGACTGAGGGAGCAATCCCCCAGTCTGTGCAACTGTTGCTGAGTGCCAGAGGCCGAACGAGGAACTCCTCCTGCTCTGCTCTGACAGGTCCATACTATTTTCTGTGTGGTTCGGCAGCCTATAGAACATTTCCCCAGAACGCGAAAGGTTCGTGTGCCCTCATAAAGCTAGTCCCCGCATCCTATGTAGTGATGGATCATGAAGAGTTGATGGTCCACAAGAAGGTAAGGATGGCAGGGAGAGTTCGCAGGGAGCTGTTCTCTGAGGGAGACCAAGCATGGGCTTGGTTCCCCTCATGGACAGGTTGGGGAATAGAACTTATGAAGCGCCTGAACAATTTTTCTGTCATCGTGGATAGTATGTTTAACGAGACCGTAGAGGCTGTCAGAGCAATTGCCCAAGAACAACGGCAGATGGGAATTTTAGTACTTCAGGAGAAGATGGCCCTTGATTACCTTTTAGCCTCCAAAGGGGGGTTCTGTGAGTTCATCGGAGAGGATTGTTGTACTTGGATAGAAGACACCGATGACAAGGTCCAGGCCCATATGGACAAAGTTAGTGAACTACAGGGAAAAGCTAGAGCTATAGCTAGTGAGGGTTGGAATCCGTTCAAGGGTTTGGGAGGATTGGGAGATTTCCTGTTCTCCATCGGATCTTGGTTGAAGGAAGTGGGAGTGTATGTCCTGATGCTTCTCTTTTTCATCTGCCTTTTATATGCCACGGTGAGATGTTCCTGTTGCCTCATCGACCGTGTAAACCAAGCTCGGGCAGACGACCACATCTCCATGCCCGCTCCTGGGATCCCACTCCAACCACTGATCGGAGGAAGACCTCACCAACCAACCACCTTCTCTACAGATTACGTCCTGGCTTCCCTCTAATTTATCTCCCTGAAGACCACATTCTCCAAGACCTCCAAGCAAGCTTCAAGCCTCATCATGGTTTGTGTCTGCGATTTGGAAAACTGTCTGGGTCGAGACCAGCCTTGTGTGGCCCCGTCTACAGGGGCAATTTGAGAATCTGTTGCTGGATCTCCCCAGACCACCGTGGGATCACAAGCCTTATTCATACCACAAGTCTGTTTGTGGTTTTTGCAAGAACCTTCCTGTAGTGAAGGTTCCAACGCTCTTGAGGATCATTGCTTCAATCAAGCCTGTTTGCGTCGAGTCTGCGTCGGGTCTTGTTGTTTCAGGTACCCCGTGGAGCTTTATTCTCAGGGACAACTACAGGAACTCTTTGAGGTTTTGAGACTACACCCATCAAGCTGAAGAAGATCAAGAAGGGACACGAGGAGAATATGATAAAACAGGAGGGAATGTCATGGAAATTTTGTATTGTTGGTCGAACTTTAAATGTGTCATATATGAGTGTTATTCATATGTCTCTCGTGTGGCTTAATTAAAGCTCTGAAGGCTGCAATTGGGCCATGCGCATGTACAATGTATGTATTACAGTACTCAGCTCGGTAATGGATGAGATGGCGGATCTGCGCTTATAGACCGGCGTGTATACCACCACGGCATTCGATGCGAATGCTGCTGGCAGTAGAGCGCAGGCCTGTATCCACATATCAGCAGCATAGTACCACATGGACTTCGTGCCGCAAGGCGCCAAGCAGTACGAACTCCGCGTGTAGGCTTATGCATATCTTACAACCCATTACCAACTTGAAACTGTATCTTGGATGGATGTGTTTTAATAAAGATCGTATCGGGCCCATTCAGGTACAGACTGGTGTTTAGCTTAGGGAATGCTTGTACAAAGAATTTACATACCAATAAGAGCTAGTAGGACAGGAAATATGCCCTCCATAGAGGGCTAATGGGGGGAAGGGGAGGAAGTCTGCTGACCTCAGAAGGCTCATGGGGGAGGACCAAGTGATAGATAATAGGAAAGGCTATGCTCCAATGGGAATGTACATCCTGTGTATAGGCACTCCCCATTGCATTGTTCGGTGGGAGGGGATTGACTTTATTCATGTGGGGGGCGTGTCTGCTTGTAATAAAACCGGGGGCTGAGTCTGAAGCCAGCCCTTATGTGAATTCCAACAGCAGCCTTAGAGTTTCGTGTGATCATTCTAGGGTAACGGAGCTCCACCCCCCACATTTCAACAGAGCTAACCCATTTGGATGGGCAGGAATCGTGTAGTTTAGCTGCAGTCGTGGTAAGCGAGATTCGCACAGCTTTATGGGGGATTTCTGCGCATCCAACTGCGAGTACTCACGGTAAGGAGAAATTCGTTAAAGCGAATTTCCAAGACAGTATTAATAGTTTATTTTTATCAGTTAACAAAATGGAAAGTAAATGAATGGAAGAGAAATCTAAATCCAATCAATACTTGGCGTGACCATCCTTTGCCTTCAAAACAGCATCAATTCTTCTAGGTACTCTTGCACAGTTTTTCAAGGAACTGAGCAGGTAGGTTGTTCCAAACATCTTGGAGAACCACAGATCTGTTCCTGTGGGCTACCACACTTCTCTCTCCAAGTAATCCTAGGCAGACTCCATAATGTTGAGATTAGGGCTCTGTAGGGGCCAAGCTATCACTTCCAGGACTCCTTGTTCTTCTTTAGGCTGAAGATAGTTCTTAGGCTACATTGACACTGAGCTGGGCATTTTCAGACATTTTTTCATGCATATTTCAGCCTAACTTGCAAATATTATAGCTTTTTCCATTTAGGTGTTTTTGCTGTTGCCAATAGAAACTTGTCTAGATGTGTCCTGGGCACATACAACAGGAAAACCAGAATCAAGCACATAACTGCTGTACACAGAAGTACTGCACCTTTCTCCTTGTGTAGCTATTCTACTGGGGCAGCAAGTTTCTTCTCACTCCTATGCTCTGGTGGTTCTTGCCCTGCTCTCATAATAGGGATCCCAGGGATGCAGAAATGGCCACGAATGACACCAGTGAAGGTCTCAGCTTCCAGAAGCAGACTCTCCTCCATTGTGATCACAAGATGTGTGTTTAGGTGTGGAGTGATGCTAGAAAAGGGGAGGTGCTGTTTGAGCTGAAAAACCGTTTGAAAAATAAACGCTGATTACTTGCTGTTAAGGCATTTTCCATTCAAGTCTATGGGGACAAAATAAAACACTCAAATCTGCCTGAAAAGTAACATATGAGCGACAGGCATTTTGCTACAGATGACAAAACGCTTAAATGTGAAGAAGCACTATTGAAATGAGTGGGATTTTCATTGTTGTGTGTTTCTGAGCGTCAAGCTGAAAAAAGCTCATGTGAACTGGGCCTTAATGACATTGGCTGCATGTTTGGGGATCGTTGCCCTGCTGCTGAATAAATTTAGGGCCAATCACATGCTTCCCTGATGGTATGGCATGATGGATAAATATCTGCCTATATTTCTCAGCACTGTGGACACCATTAATCCTGACCAACTCCTGTTGCAGAAATGCAGTCCCAAACTTACAAAAAACCTCCACCAAGCTTCACTTTTGCCTGCAGAAACTCAATTTTGTTCTCAACAAAATATTAAAAATGAACATTTTTGTTTATGATTATATTCATTTGTCCAATTACTTTTGGTAATTCCTAATCTCTTCCTCCAATTTGGATGTACAAACCCTCAAATTAAACCTGAGAGTGTGCACTTTCAGCCCTTATCCATTCTAGAACTATAGCTTGGGTATGTTTTGGTAAATACCTGAAAAAAAGTAAAATTGTGCCTATGTCCAAATATATGACCCTAACTGTATATCATTCAATCTATATACAAGATGTACTCACTTGTGGATGAGGTCTATGGGAGGGAACCAAACCAACCACCCCCAGTTATATTCATATACCTATCAATTAATAAAATACTGTATGGAACCAAAAAAGGAAATCAGAGTAATAGATTAATATAGAATATAACACTCCCGACAAAGATCTCTATATTATGGTACGAATCTGAAGTTCCTCATTTAGACCTCCCAGAGATAGTACATCCAGAGCGTAAATCCAATATGTCCCTCTTGCACAAGCACTGTAATCTTTTGGCGACGGGGAGGTTATCGGGTATGGCTTTGATTACCAAGACCCTTAGACCCTCCGTGGATTTGTCGTGATGTTCCAGAAAGTGTCTGGGGAAACTGTCTTTTGCCATCCTGAATGAGGTGGCAGTGTTACCCAAAACATTTCTGCAAAGTACAGATGGCTTTACACACATAATGTAAACCACATGGGCATGCCAAACAGTACATCGTAAATTCCAATGAACATGTGTCTTGGACTAGGTCACTTACAGACCATTTACCGTGATCTACCAGTGAGCCAAATTAATATGAGAATACGTGCACGTGGAAGTAAGACACTGACACTTCGCAGTTTGCCAACTTCCTAAAATTCTGTTTTATTGAGGAACTAACAGTATCATTTATAGGGCATATGATGCAGGCAAAGCATATACATTGATTGGGTGAAAAGTCCACTGGGTTTCCGCGTGTTCTTCCATCCGTGTTGATATCTTCCAATCATTGTCCCCAAAGAGACTCATTCCCTTTTATGGGGGGTTGTTTACATTAAGATTTAACTTTTCTCCTAATGAGTCACCTAGGGTGAGACTCCGCATGAAGGTGCCATCTTAATTATCATCATTGTTCTGTCAACCTATATCTGATTGTTTACTTAAGAGAGTAAGGAATTTAAAGAGCAAGAAACAGACAGTAGCAAGACTATAAAATTGTCATTTTACTGATCATCTAATAAAACGTGGACTGTCTATCACAATCCACTACACATGTATAGAACTCCTGAATTTTGTATATTTTCCCTTCAATTTTAAAATAATTTTGGAATGTGTTTAACAAATTTGCATGTCAAACAGAGCAATTTATGATATTGGTACATGCCTATAATGGAGAGAAGAAAAAAAAAAAACCTGGGGGTGCAAAGCTTTGTTTCTTGGATTTCAATTTACTAGGTACAATTCTGCTTTTGATATTGCAAGCTTTTCTGTAAGACAATCTGGGTTTTTCTGATATGGAGTGTCGAAGATGGGGATCCTGTAATAAAATTGACCAGTGTCTCCGCACCACCTGTTCCATATGTGTGGTGGGTGTGAAATTGAGTAAGTATTCGTAATGTTCTGTCCAGTTGTGTAGTGATTGAGCTTGCTCAATTAGTGGTGATGGAAATCCTTTTTCAAAGGAACTCGTTTCTCAGAGTTGTACTTGGCAATTGGTAATCAGTAAGTTTGGTGCAATTGTATCCGAGCCTGCAAAAATGACTTTTAGGGGTGTTTTGAAGCCAACATGGATGGTGGCAGCTTCTCTAATGAAGGAAGGCGTTTCCTGCAGTGGGTTTAAAGTAATTCCTTGCATAGATTTGGTTGCCTTCATGGCACATTTCCAGATCCAGAAACACCAAGGTCTCTGTCTACCATTGAGGTGATCCTTTCGCGGCAGAGTATTAATACATCAGTAAGGGCTGAAAATAGTCTCGACACATCTGAGGTAATGAGAGGAGACCGATTCTTCAAAACCAATGAGAAAATGGGTGAACTTAGACCTAAAACGGTTGATTTACTTAAACTGGAGAGTGCACAATCTGGTGCAGGTGTGAAAGATAGCCAATCAGCTTCAAATTTCAGCTTACTTAAGCTTTGACAAAAAAACCTGGAAGTCAATTGGTTTCTTTGCAGAGGTGCACCAGTTTTTACACTTTTCAATTTTAGTACATCAACCCCATAGTGTTGTATAAAAGAAAACTAAAATCTATGAACAAGCGCTCAGCCAACATGCACATGAGATATTGGATGTTAGAGGTTAATTACTTTCAAATCAATTAGGCCTCATAAAGGTTCAAAACAATACAGTAATCATACATAAGAAACTAGCAGGTCATGGGTAAACCCATTAGCAAGCAACTCTTGAACGATGCTAATTCCTGATGCAGCCAGATGAATAGAGGTGGGAGTCCCATGAAGACACAAAGCTCTGACATGACTTCGTATTACTAGCAGCACTTGCAGTGAATGACAAAAGCGAGGCTTCCCACCTGTTAGCTAGGTGTCTCATCACACAGCAGAAGCACCTGCAAATCATGTTTTTTTTTTGTCTAACCTCTGTAGAATTCAGTGCTCAACTGGCCTTCTCAGGAGTCTTCATAGATAGGACAAGCTCGGCGGCAATATCAGCAGGTTTGGACTTGAAAAGTGCTCCACACAGCTGTTACCAAAACAGTCTGGAAAATGCTCAACAATGAATCCAATGTCACTTCCAAGCTAACCTTGTAATGTCCAGCCCATTAGGGTCTTCATACTGGTAGGCTGAAGAAAGGCCAATCTTGTTAGATGCCAAATAGAGCCCAGCTGAAGCATAAATGTAGTAAGAAATCTTGGTTGAAGAACAAACTTTGAAAAAAGAAAAAAAAATAGCAGGGACAAGACAAGCTAAGAAAACGACATCCATCCTCCTAGGACACTAGCAAAAAACAAAAACCACACCACTGCGGCATACTGGGAGTAGGAGGGGTTTTCCTGTACTGGTCAACGTGTTTTTTGTTTCCCAGTGTCCAGTTTTCCATCCTTCTGTAGGCAGTAGTATAACCAGACAGTTTATGACTCCCACTGTCCTTCAATCGACAAGCAAAAATAAAAAGTGTGCTTTAGAATTGCTCTGATACATGCCGACATTTGGTGGTGGATTAAGACCATTACTAAATTGTTTACTTATGTGGTTTGGTATCTCCATCTGCAGGCTGTACATCTGTTTTTTCCAGGAAACACCACACACTGGAAATAGCAAGATAGAACATGTCAACAGTGAAATTCACCTTCAACTGACTTACCATGTTACCGCAAAGGTCTTTTTTCTTTTCCTTTCACAAATGTGGTACTTCAAATATTTTACCAGATTCATTCAGAGCATGGTTCCACTTTTATAAATCAATGCAAAATATTTATTAAAGAATAACTACTTTTAGTCCACTTTGTCCTTAAAAAGCAGATATTGTAAGTTTGTCTATTTACAAAGAAATGAAGGGTCTATCATTTTTATCATAGGTGTATTTAAATGATAGGAGACAGAATATAAACCAAAATTTCAGAAAAACCACGATACAAATGTTATAAACTGAGTTGCCGTTCAGTAAGTAAAATAAATATTTGATCCCCTACCAACCAATAATTCTGGCACCCACAGACTGGCTATGTGCTCATGTGGTACACAGATTAGTGCTATCAATGTAAGAAGGTGCTCCTAACAACAACTTGTTATGTGTTTACAAGACACCTGTCCACAGAATCTTTCTTCCATTCAAACCTCACCACCATGGGCAAGACCAAAGAGCTGTCAAAGGACATCAGGGACAAGATTGTAGACCTGCACAAGGCTGGAATGGGCTACAAGATCATCAGCAAGAAGACAACTTTTGTGCTGATTATTTGCAAATAGAAGAAATACAAAATAACCATCAACTGCCCTTGGTCTGGAGCTCCATGCAAGATCTCACATCTTGGGGTAAGCATGAGAAAAGCAAGGGATCAGCCGAGAACCACACGGGAGCTTATGAATCTCAAGGCAGTTGGGACCACAGTCAGCAAACAAACCGTTGGTAACACAATATGATGCCATGGATTGAAACCCTGGAGCGCCCGCAAGGTCCCCCTTCTCAAGAAGGCACGTCTGAGGTTTGCCAACATCTAAAATGATTCAAAGGATCGGGAGAAAGTGCTGTGGTCAGATGAGACCAAATCTGGCATTAACTCGACTCGCTGTGGTGTTTGGAAGAATAATGCTGACTATGACCCCAAGAACACCATCCCTATAGTCAAGCACGGAAGTGGAAACATTATGCTTTGGGGCGGTTTCTCTGCTAAAAGGTCCACACTGAGGGGTCAATGGACGGGGCCATGTATTGTAAAATCTTGGATGAGAACCTTCTTCCCTCAGCCAGAACACTGAAGATGGGTCGTGGATGGGTCTTTCAGCATGACAATGACACAAAACATACCGTCAAGGCAACAAAGGAGTAGCTTACGAAGAAGCACACGAAGATCATGGAGTGGCCTAGCCAGTCTCCAGACCTTAATCCTACAGAACATTTATGGAGGGAGCTGAAATTTTGAGTTGCCAAGTAACATCAAAGAAACCTTAAAGATTTAGAGAAGATTTGTAAAGAAGAGTTGACCAAAATCCCTCCTGAGATGTGTGAAAACCTGGTAACCAACTACAAGAAAAATCTTACCTCTGTGCTTGCCAACAAGGGTTTCTTCACCGAGTACTAAGTGATGTTTTGCTTGGGGATCAATAACATGTTATAAATAGAGTTGCTGTTCAGTAATATTTGTATCGTGTTTTTTTACTGGACTTTTGGTTGATATTTTGTCTCCAGCATTGAAAATACACCTATGATAAAAATGATAGACCCTTCATTTCCTTGCAACTGGGCAAACTTTCAAAAATCTGCAGGGGATCAAATATTTTCCCCCACTGTATGCATGTGTGGCTCACTGTGAGCTTTCAATGGTATATTTAACAGACCAAAATGGATCAAATCAGAGAAGGTAAATGTTAAGGTTTACATATACTTTAATAGTTTTTGCACTTACAGTTTTCTCTTAATCCCCCTGCAAAGTCTCACAAATACCTATTGAGTGTGCCTCTGAATTCCACCTAATGCAGCTTCCTGTGATGAGGCAGCAATGATGCTGCACTGCTCCTAAATTCAGAAGTGTTGCCACCCTCATGTAAACTGTTGCTGCTTATATTACAGTGGGATGAAAAAACAAAATGTTGCAAGGAACATAGATTTCAGATTATCTCTGCATATTTAGAAGCTTGTCAGTCAGTGCCTGGCCACACCTAGTTCTATCCACAGCATTCTGGATTTGCATCATTTCCATTCTTACTAAAACCCTACCTCTATGAGCTGTTGTATCTGGGGGGTGGGTTTGTGTTGAACACAAATGAAGGCGGATATAGCTTAATTAGGGCAGTATTTTCTGAGGCCTGTACATTTCATAGTAACTGGATTTTATACTTGTATAAACCATCACACCAAATCTTTCAGTTGTGCCAACAAGTTTTGGATAACTGTATTAACCACTTCCAGACCGGACACTTTTACCCCCTTCCTGACCAGGGCAATTTTCAGCTTTCAGCGCTATCACACTTTGAATGACAATTGCGCGGTCATGCAACACTGTACCCAAATGAATTTTTTAGCATTTTTTTGAGACAGATAAAGCTTTATTTTGGTGGTATTTATTCACCGCTGGGATTTTTATTTTTTTTGCTATGTAATTGAAAAAGTTCAAAAATTTAGAAAAAAAAGTTTTTTTTATAAAATTTTGCAAATAAATAATATTTCATCATAAATCTTTTCCAAAATTTATTCCGTTATCTTTTTAGTAAAAAAAAATCCAAATTAGTTTATAACCAAAAATTATAATTTTTAAACATTTTTATATTATTTTATTTTTTTTTTACATACTGTCACCCTAGCAGTAGTGTCACCGTGGTGACACTGTACTACTTGTGGGGGGTGATGAAGATTTTTTTTTTTTTTTTACACATTGCTTTTACATCCTATATGGGTGTAAAAGCAATCATTTCTCTCTCTGTGTGCATTCTTGCACTCATTGAGAAGTACTGAGTGAGCTGTGATTGGTCACAGCTTGTCACATGGTACAAGGCTGTTGTGAATAGCCTTGTACCATGTGACCTCTGTGATCATTCACAGATTTCACACGTAGTAAGCAATGATGTCACAAGTGACATCTTGCTTACTACTTTTCATGTGATCACTGATCACATGATCGGGACCTCGTACAGAGGTCCCGTCCGACGATCGGCGTTTCACTGTGTCCGGAGGACACAGCGGGCACCGGATTGCGGTGCTGCGCGCAAGCAGGGTGCGGGGAGGCCGTTTACAAACGGCCACCCGACCCTGCACTGCCACCGCCTGGCCGTTTATATGCAACGGCCGGTCGGGAAGTGGTTAAAATTGTTTTTCTTTTAGTTTGAGCGGGATAGTTTAAGATTTGTGATGCTTCTGTTAATGTCATTTGCTGCAAAGTTTTACAACAAACTCATGGCTGCAATAGATGTGATCAGGTTTTAAAATCTAAACAGCCAGCTATTTACTTTTATATAGAAGCGAGTCAGGTGATTGTAAAAGCACCCAATCATTTCTGCAGCATCTACAAGCTACATGAATTTCTCCTTACCTTTTGTTGTATTCAGTCTCGGAACAAAATACATATCCTATTTTGTGTAAGCACATACCTGCCAATACAGAACATAATACATACAGAATAATGTACCACACTTTAATTTATAAAATGTGTTATTTAAAGCAGGGACCCTTCCCAGCCCCGTGTGTGGCTCCTCCTCCAGCACAGTCTAATGCTAGCCATACACTAGTCGAAAAATAGTTCCAACGTGCTTTAAAAAAAAAAAACTAAAAACGTGAGAGCAAACGATATTGCCATCATGTAATGACCGATTTTCAGTCAATACATCGTTTACGGACATAAATTGATTTATCAAGCTTTTTTTGCATAAAAAAAAAGAAGAGGAAGAGATGAAATTTGACCTTTCCACCTCCACCTGTGTGTTCCCTATACACCCAGAGGAGCAACGTGCGTTTGTCACAAGGAACTTTATGCATGGCAAGCATCTCTCTAGCCCAGGGGCGGACTGACCATTTTGAAACTCGGGCACTGCCCGAGGGCTCGGGGTCAGTAGGGGGCCCCATGAGATGCCCCTGGTACCTTTTTCATAGGCTTTTTTGAGTTTGGGCAAGGACACAGGGGCCCCCATGATCCCCTATTGCCCGGGGGCCCCATGACTTGTCAGTCCACCCCTGCTCTAGCCTCACCTTTGGTATGGATGTGGGGATCATTGCCATAGAAATTCTTGACATGATGGCGATACAACAGAGGAGCCCAGAACAAAAAGGTGAAGGCTAATGTTATATGGCCCTCACTTCTGTACTGAAAGTATTATAATTGTACTGTCTCCCTTTATACTGTAAAGCGCTGTGCAAACTGTTGGCGCCACATAAATCCTGTATAATAATAATGTTTGTAGTGTGTACTATTGCCTTATAGCATGACCGTTCGTTGACACGAATAGTTATTTTCCGGGTTATATTTTTTTCACACATGCACAGCAGCAACCATACGTTTAAAACGGATGAACACGTTAACCTTTTCAATTTATTGTCCGTTTGGCAGAAGTTTTCCAAACTTTTCCTTCGGTTTTTTTGGCTCCAAATCAAACAATTACTGATATGTGCCCATTAACTGGCCGAAAAATGATTATACTGCCCAAATGACAGAAGTCTGAACGATTTTTCGTCTAGTGTTTGGACACTATAAAGGGCCTACACAAGAACATCATCACAGTAGTTGAACAGTTCTCATTATTTAATAGTAACCTGAATACTATACAGGAAATAAAAGGTGAAAAGCACATAAAGACACAGTATGTACATGATATGTGAATGTTATAATAACTTTAATGTAATTTGCATTTTACACAAGTCTGGTTAAAAATGCATATGTTTCCCCCTTTTTCCTTGAGATGGCTGGTAAAACTTTCTGTGAGAGATGACTTTATCCAATTTTCAGCCTCATTTTGGAATTTCAGACTATTCCTTTTGCGCAAGACAATGAAAAGAAGAAAAAAAAATAATAAAAACGTAAAGATTTTCTTGCCCAGTCTCACGACACTCTTTATAATATACAAGGCGGCTCTCCCTGACTGTCAGGTGATACCACCAGGAGTATCCACAATCTGAGTTGGTAAAATCCGACCTGATGGACGGGCCGGCTAGTTGGCTTTGGCGCGGAGTTGTGCTCTCTTGCCCGTGACTGCCTGGAATCCGGTTTTGATGCTAGCCACAGAACAACGAGAATGGCAGGTCTCACACTGCAGGAAGTATAACCTGGTGTCTTTCTGTAGGATAGTGTCTGGCGACCGACATGTGTGACAGGTCACATATTCCTCTGCAAGACAAAGCAAAGGAAATCGCTTAGACTCAACAGTTATTACTCTGATATACAGGATATTTACATTCTGACAATGGTGCGATTATGAACAGACAAGCAAAAGTAAAGCAGTTTCCCCATTACAGTCAGTTTTCACACAGCCAAATCACAGACTCCAGACAGAAAATGGCAACTTAAGAGCTGCCACTGGCGATTTGTACTTAAAGCAGGGCTTGACAAATCCCATGGCAACTAGAAATTGTGTCCTGGCGCCTGGAATTACACATTGCCTCCTACTGACTTCCATGCACAATTGTGTCCCATTGACTTCCATGCACAATTGTGTCCCATTGACTTCCATGCACAATTGTGTCCCATTGACTTCCATGCACAATTGTGTCCCAATGACTTCCATGCACAATTGCCTCCCATTGACTTCCATGCAAAATTGCCTCCCATTGACTTCCATGCAAAATTGCCTCCCATTGACTTCCATGCAAAATTGCCTCCCATTGACGTCCATGCAAAATTGCCTCCCATTGACTTCCATGCAAAATTGCCTCCCATTGACTTCCATGCAAAATTGCCTCCCATTGACTTCCATGCAAAATTGCCTCCCATTGACTTCCATGCAAAATTGCCTCCCATTGACTTCCATGCAAAATTGCCTCCCATTGACTTCCATGCAAAATTGCCTCCCATTGACTTCAATGTAAAACCCCCTGTCAATAGCAATCCTTTGTGAACACTTATCACCACATGCCACTCTACTGTATTGCTTGCGAATCTGGAACACACCACTACAAACTCGCACAGGACCCTTTTCGTAATGGCGCTCAAAACACAATGCGTGTGGATTGCATCTGTGCCAACCACCTCCATAGGAACACAATCTCTAGCCTGTCACACAAATCTGAGTTAGAAAACACATACAAAATTGCATATGTGTGAACCGGGGCAGCTTTATTCACACCTGGGCTTGGGGATTGCGGCAGAATAGCTGTGATCGCAAAAAAAAAAACGCAGGTTCAGGTGCCATTGTTTTCAATGGCACCTAAAACATGGTGCAGTTTTTCTGTTGTGATTAAAAATTGTCGGCCAAAAGAAATCCCAACAATGTCCCAATGCTGAACTTTGCTGTCTTTAACCGCTTCCTGTCCAGCCCAAGTACATAAAACAGGCGGACGGGAGCAGCGTAGGAGCGGGTGGCCATTTTTAAACCCTCCCTGGGAGCACGCTGCACCGCAATGCCGTGCCCGCTGTGTCCAGAGGACACAGCAGAACACCGACCGTGTGATCCCTGAGGTTCCGATCATGTGATCCCTGATTGGCCAATCAGTGATCACATGAATAGTAGTAAACAAGATGTCACTTCCTGACATTGCTTACTACTTGAGACATCTGTGAATGATCAGAGATCACATGGTACAAGGCTATTCACAACAGCCTTGTACCATGTGACAAGCTGTGACCAATCACAGCTCAAACAGTAGTTCTCAATGGCTGAAAGAATGCAGCCAGAGAGGAGAAATGATTGCTTTTACAGCCGTTATGGGTGTAAAAGCAATCAGTGTAAAAAAAAAATAAAAAAATAAAACCATAAATATAAAAAAATTAAAATGTAAAAAAAAAAAAATTATAGAAAAATTATAATTTGTGGTTATAAACTAATTTGGGTTAATTTTTTTTTTTTTAAACTAAAAAGAAAAAATTATTTATTTGCAAAACAAAAAAAAAAATGTTTGGACTTTTTAATTTATATAGCAAAAAATAGAAATCCCAGTAGTGAATAAATACCACCAAAATAAAGTTTTATCTGTCTCAAAAAAATGCTAAAAAATTCATATGGGTACAGTGTTGCATGACCGCGCAATTATAAAAGTGTGATAGCACTGAAAGCTGAAAATTGGCCTGGGCAGGAAGGGGGAGAAAGTGTCCGGACTGGAAGCGGTTAAAGAGATAATAATGCTGAAGAATGTTCAACATCCGTCACACTTCTTGGTGCCTGGTGGTGCAATCTGTGATTCCTTCAGCCAGCCATTGCGTCTTGCAGAGGCCAGAAGAAGAAAGAAAAAAAAAAAAAAAACCCCGCAGCATTCAGCAGGCATCCAACACATCACATTTATTTTTTTTACATTTGTGGCACCGTATATATGAGATAGCTGCCTGTAAGGGTTTCCGTATATTGACCTTGATAGCTAGCAACCCATGGTTCCCTAATGTTGACTCGTTCCCCATGTACACCTGGAAGGGTGCCAAATGTAAAGGGATTTTTTTTTTTTCAGCTGGGTCATCAATTAGGTGAGTTTCACACATTGGTAATGTGAGTTTAAACAGGATTTCCATAGCAGCCATGAACACATTACTGTGCTGATGAAGCAAACAAAAAGGTTTGTATTGAAGAATGATGGATTGCAGAGTATCAGATGTTTGTGCAGAATCAACAGTACCAGGCTGTAAGTCAACAACCATTCTGCTGGTGAAGCTGTATCTTATCCATGGTGCCAGCATTGCTGAGCAGAATCATTTATTAAACATTAAACCGTGTTTGTAAAGGCTGAAGGGTTCATAGAATCCACGAAGGTAAAAAACCTTCATTTTGAAGAAGCCCCTGCAGCCTCAGCCCCCCCTCCAATACTCACCTAAGCCCCCTCTCGATCCAGCGAAGTGCACTGGAGTCTCAGCTATCCCAGGACTTCCTCTTTTCATCGGCTGAGACAACAGTGGGAGTCATTGGCTCCACTGCTGTCAATCACAGCCAGTGAGCCAATAAGAATAAAGGAGGCGGGGCCGAGCTACGGCTCTGTGTATGAATGGACATATAGAGCAGCAGGTGCC
Source organism: Staurois parvus (assembly GCF_062004578.1). Classification (NCBI taxonomy): domain Eukaryota; kingdom Metazoa; phylum Chordata; class Amphibia; order Anura; family Ranidae; genus Staurois; species Staurois parvus. The sequence goes on from NW_028318051.1 coordinate 507,277, forward strand.
TCAAATCAAGCTGCTAGCTGGGAGGGCACCCATTGGCTCCGCTGCTGTCAATCACAGCCAGTAAGCCAATAAGAATAGAGGAGGCGGGGCCGAGCTACGGCTCTGTGTGTGAATGGAAATACGGAGCAGCAGGTGCCCCATATCAAGCTGCTTACTGTGAGGGCACCCATTGGCTCCACTGCTGTCAATCACAGCCAGTGAGCCAATAAGAATAGAGGAGGCGG